>NC_048306.1:103627521-103702149 GCF_013100865.1 Trachemys scripta elegans | reverse complement strand
TTGAGACTAACAGAAGTACTGGGAGCATAAGCTTTCGTGGGTAAGAACCTCACTTCTTCAGATGCAAGTAATGGAAATCTCCAGAGGCAGGTATAAATCAGGGTGGAGATAACGAGGTTAGTTCAATCAGGGAGGGTGAGGGGCTCTGCTAGCAGTTGAGGTGTGAACATGCAGTGTCTCATCTGATGCAACCGACAGAGGAGAAGCAGGAACTAGTGGGTGAAAATAGCAGGTGGCCCTAAAGCACTAGATTTTTAAGGCCAGAAGGGACCATTATGATCTTCTAGTCTAATCTCCTCTATAAGGCAAACTAGAGAATTCTCAGCTGCTAGCAGAGCACCTCACCCTCCCTGATTGAACTAACCTCGTTATCTCCACACTGATTTATACCTGCCTCTGGAGATTTTCATTACTTGCATCTGAAGAAATGAGGTTCTTACCCATGAAAGCTTATGCTCCCAATACTTCTGTTAGTCTCAAAGGTGCCACAGGACCCTCTGTTGCTTTGAACTTCTTTAGTCCTTTTCTGTAAGTCAAACTTTCCAGACTTCAAATCATTCTTGTAGCTTTTTTTTTTTTTAAATCCTTTCTAGTTTTCAGTGTCCTTTCACAGTCTGGACATCAGAAATGGACACTGTATTCTAGAATGGTCTCACCAATGATATACAGAGATGAAATATCACATGATAGAAAAACCATGACCATCAGACAGAATACAAAATGAAACTGACTTCCAACCTTCTGTGAAAAGTTAACAACTACTCTGTAGGTCTTCACATTAATAATCAATTACATAAATACAAACTAGGAAACAACTGTCTAGGAATGAGTAGTACAGAAAAGGATCTAGGAGACAGTGGATCACCAACTAAATGTAATACTGTTTCAAAAAAAGACAAACATCATTCTGGGATGTATTAGCGGGAGTGTTGTAAGCAAGACATGAAGTAATTCTTCCACTCTACTCAGCACTGATAAGTTCTCAACTGGAATATTGTGTCCAGTTCTGGGCACCACACTTTGGGAAAGATGTGGACAAACTGGAGAAAGTCTAGAGGAGAGCAACAAAAATGATTAAAGGTCTAGAATACATGACCTACTAAGAAAGATTGAAAACAAATTGGATGTGTTTAGTCTGGAGAAGAGAAGACTAAAGGAGGACATGATAACAGTCTTCAAGTATATAAAAAGGTAGTTATAAAGAGGAGTGTGATAAATTGTGCTCCTTAACCACTGAGCACAGGACAAGAAGCAATAGGCTTAAATTGTAGCAAAGGAAATTTAGGTTAGACATTAGGAAAAACTTCCTAACTGAAAGGGCAGTTAAGCACTGAAACAAATTACCTAGGAAGGTTGTGGAATCTCTGTCATCGGAGGTTTTAAGACGAGATTAGACAAATATCTTCCAAGGATGGTTTAGATCAGTGGTTCTCAACCTGTTTACCTTTGTGGCCTGCATATGCAGCTCTCTATATGTTTTGTGGGCCTCATCCACACAATATATATACTACCTATATGACACTGTGGATGTCACATGGGCCGCAGCTGTGTGCTGATTGGGCTGCAAGTGTCCCGCAGGTCGCAGGTTTATAACCACTGGTCTAGATAATACTTAGTACTGCCTCAGTGCAAAAGAATGGTCTAGATAACATATCAAAGTCCCTTCCGGGTCTACATTTCTATGGTTTGCAGAGGCATAACAAGGTCTGGCCTAGCATCAGTGACCTTATATCTATGTGTCTATGCATTTGCTGCCACCCTGACTAAGCAACAACCTCTCTGTGCAGCCACCCACATAACATTCCTGTTCTTAGCAGAGACAAAAGGCATGAGGGCACTTTGCAAAGAATTGAGCTCAGCCAGCATACATGAACTCATAAGGGCACATCAGATTAAAAACAATATGTTTAAACATATACATTTTCTTGTGAATAATGCTATTGTCAGTGGTCACCACCATAATGTCCCTCACGGTAGAAGTATGACAGGAGTCAATTACAGTGAATGAAAACGGCACTTTTTATTCAGAAAGGCGACACACACCGATTCTTAGCCCCCTGAGTATCTAGCTCTCAGGCTGACCAACATAACCGGCACTACAGTTGCACCACACAGCATCTCCCTAAATCTTGGCCCAGATTACTCAATTATGGAATGGATTACTGACTGCACTGCAATCATTTAACATTTGCCCATGGGTTACTACCCAGCAGTACCTAAGATACTGCACCTATTCCAGAGGTTCTCAAATTATGGCCTAGGGAGCATTTGTTGGTGGTCTGTGGAGAGCTGGTTGGTCAAATGGTGCTGGCTGCTCATTATCTCTGGCTTATAAATAGCATTAAAAGATGCTAAAAATACATTAAATCATTTCTTAATGTAACTTTATCATATAAGCATTTTTCAGTATTTGCCAAAGTGATATTACATAATCAGACATGGGAAGAGGTTGTGACAGATATGGAAATTTCCTGCAATATTCTTGAAAGACTGTATTGTATTAAGTGTGTGTATTATTGTGGGTTGGGATTGTATGTAACCTTTCTAGGGGGGAGATGTGACAGATACTGCAATGGGGTCCATTGTTTTAAATGAATGGTTTATATATAATTGTGTTCTACACCATGGGGGAAGGCTACCACAGCTCCTCTAGGAATTAAAAACAGCAGGTGGTGACTAAGGTAAATCAGGCAGGTTGTAACCGCTTTCCCATCACCCCACACAGAGGTATCACCTTCTGGACATGCTTGTATGTATTAACTCAAACTGGATTATCCAGAGACCAACAGACAAAGAAAGGACTTTCAGATAAATAGCCTGGGTTTAATCTGACTTAGGGCTTTCGTTCTGCCCAAGGCAGGGAGCCCAATCTTGCAGAAGGATTGGAAGGACTGACACCTACCAGAGCACAATGTTGGAGTTGGGGGTGACTCTGGTAAGCTTTTTAACATGTGTATAGCATATGTCTTTTATGGTTTTTAATATGTTGCTCTGTAATACTTTCATATTAGGAATAAATGTACTTGCTTAAAAAGAGCCGTATGGTAATTTATAACTGCAGGACATTACACTGTTAATAGCCTCTGGAGAGAAAGCAAAGTGCAATGCTGGCCTTTTAGGCAGACTGGTTTACTATGGATAACACAGAGTAGGCAGGAAACAGTGCAGCTGGGGAAAACCCTGGTCAGGAGGGAAAGAGATCCAGGTCTCTGCCCAAGAGAGATGATGGCTGAGGAGCAGGGAAACTGCAGTGGGTGCTGTTGGTGGACCAGGTGGGAGGAATACAGATGCAGTTGCCCTGAACTGTGACAGAGATAACCTGCACAATTGTGAATGGGAAGGCAGGTTGCCTGAGAGACAGTGAATGCTGGGAAATATTCATGAGACAATATCCATTTTATAATGTGTTCTGTGCTAAAGAAGCTTAAGAATCATTGTCCCCTTCTAAGCATAAGAAATAACTATGGCTTCTCAGATACTAGTGTCTGGTAACTGTGCAAATGTTGACTTCTTAATGGTGATCACTGTTTGATTATTGAAACTAAAAGAACTTTTTAAACCTAATTCACCTTCATTATGTTTGGCTTTTGTTAATTTTTACAGTTCATTCAGCTTATGTAAGCAAAAAGCACTGGTCAGTTTCACTTTTATTTTTAGTCACTTTCACTTTCTGGCTCTCATGCATGAGCACAATCATGTAATTCTTGGGTTGGAAAAATTATGGGGGAATTCAGGAAGGATGTTGATATATTGGAGAGGGTTCAGAGAAAGGTCATGAGAATGATTAAAGAATTGGGAAATATGCTTTATAGTCAAAAGACTCAAGAATCTTCAACTGTTTAAGTCAGTGGTTCTTAACCTATTTACCATTTGTTACCAGTTTTGCCCATTCTGTACTGCTTGTGTCACTTGTGTTTTCATATGGAGCTCTACTCCTCCCTTCTGCAAGTCCACTCCCAATGGAGCTATCCTTCAGGAACTAGGTTCCCCAGGGCTGGGTTCCTCCAGCCCCAGAACCAGATGCGCGCGCACACACCCACACACACCCCTCTGAGCGGACCCGGTCAATGAGCAGACTGGGTCAAGCAGCACTTCCAGGCTGCCACCCTTATATGCTGCTGGACTCAGTAGTCTGGGTTGAGCAGCACTTTCAAGCCGCCACCTTCGTATGTCCTAGGTTCAGCATGTCCCTATCCTCACTTTCACGTCACAACTGTTCAGGTAGTAACCCACTTGATGAGCAAACCCCACAGTATTTTTGGGCGCTACAGGGATCTTTAGCTTAGGTAAAAGAAGCGTTGCTGCAGAGTAAATGGGGAAGCTAAAAACACAAAAGAGTAAAGTTCAGAGAGAGAGAGAGAGAGAGAGAGAAGCAACCAGCTTAACCATAAAAGTTATTTATTGAATAATAGTGATAACGACACAAGGAGGGCTAAACCAACATAACAGTTACATTACTAAAGGTTAATACCTGAGGTAGAAAAGAAAACAGAGAGAGAGAAAGAGAGGGATCTCACCACTTCCATGAAGCTTGAACTGGTCGGGGTTCCCAGTTGATGGTGGTAGCTCAGGGTCCTGAGTGCTGGAGACAGGCAGAGCCCCCAGCATGATCAGTCAGGAGAAGATGGAGTCCCAGTGGAACTGATGCATAGTTTGGATCCAAGCATCAGAATACTTACTGGAGCATGAGTAGGGATTTTTGTAGGGAAAATACAATGGTTCAAGGGAGAACACTAGATATGTTTATGGGTAAACTGATGACTCAAGGGTTTTCTTTAGGCTAGACAATAAGAGCTGATCACTCCTGGCTATGGGCAGTGTTCCTTCCAAGGAGCTCACAATGCAATTAGGCTGCTTCAGTATTTTGGATATCAATCAAGGATTCATTACTAGAATTGGTCTGATAACTGCTGAGCTGGGTGGGTGCAGGCAGGTACATTAACATCTGGAGCAGAGATCCCCCATCATGCAGTGCTTCCCTGCTTTTCTGGTCCCAGAGTTCAGTGCGGTTCTTGCCTTGGAATCTCTGTTCTCCATTCTGTAGGCTAATGGAGATGCCTCCCTGTCCCATCTTTGATGCAGATGAGGCTAGGGGAGTTGCCTTTGTTCTTGTCACCCTTGTCAGGAGGGGTCTAGGTGTGTCTCCCACCACCCTTCACTGCTCTCTGCAAGTCTTTTCTCTGATCAGTTTTGGTTCAAGCAGAGGCTGGGGGGGGGGTGTCTTTCATGAGTCAGACAGGCTGGATATTGCGCCCTGGTTCCCCAAGAACACAGAGCTGACTAGTATCAATTGTGGGACGCATATGCAGCTCTCTCTGTGTTATGTGGGCCGCATCCACACAATATGTATATTACCTGTATGGACCTGAAGAGTTCACATGGGCTGCATATGAACACCAGAGTTATGAACTGACCGGTCAACCACACACCTCATTTGGAACCAAAAGTACACAATCAGGCAGCAGCAGAACCCCCCCAAAAAGCAAATACAGTACCATACTATGTTAAACGTAAACTACTAAAAAAAAAGGGAAAGTTTAAGAAAAAAGATTTGACAAGGTAAGGAAACTGTTTCTGTGCTTGTTTCATTTAAATTAAGATGGTTAAAAGCAGCATTTTTCTTCCGCATACTAAACTTTCAAAGCTGTATTAAGTCAATGTTCAGTTTTAAACTTTTGAAAGAACCATAATGTTTTGTTCAGTCATGAATATTTCAGTTACGAACAACCGCCATTCCCAAGGTGCTCATAACTCTAAGGTTCTACTATACATGGGGAACAGAAATTTTATAATACAGGGCTCTTCAGTCTAGCAGACAAAGGTATAACATGATCCAATGGCTAGAAGCTAGATAAATTCAGACTGGAAATAAGGTGTAAATTTTTAACAGTGAGGGTAATTAACCACTGGAACAATTTACCAAAGATCACGTTGGATTTTCCATCACTGGCCATTTTTAAATCAAAATTGGATATTTTTCTGAAAGATCTGCTCTAGGAAATATTTTGGGAATGTTCTGTCACCTGTGTTGTACAGGAAGTCAGACTAGATGATCACATTGGTCCTTTCTATGAATCTATGATATGGGAGGAACATGCATACAGGAAGGAGAAGAGCAGATGCTGCTAAGTAGTGCTATGGGAAAAAAAATCAATGATAGAGCCAACATGAGGGATCAACAAGCCAGGAAGCAATTATTCAAACCTTATTGCACCTCAGAGAATACTGTTAAGTTCCCAGCATTTCTATTTCAGCTATAGGAATAAACTGTTAGGATAAAGTTATTGTATGGTGAGCCATGAATGTTCACAAAATTGGGGTTGGGATGCAGGAGGGGGTGTGGACTCTAGTTGGGGGTGCGCGCTCCGGGATGGGGTCAGAAATGAGGCATTCAGAGTGCAGGAGGGGGCTCCGGGCTTGGTCATGGGGTGCGGAGGGGGTGATGGCTCCAGCTGGGGGTACAGGCTCTGGGGTGGGGATGGGGATGAGGAGTTTGGGATGCAGGAGGGTGCTCAGGGCTGGGATTGAGGGGTTCGGAGGGGGGGGGAATCAGGGCTGGGGCAGGGAATTGGGGTGTGGGGAGAGGCTCAGGGGTGCAGGTTCTGGGCGGTGTTTACCTCAAGCGGCTCCCAGAAGCAGCGGCTTGTCCCTTCTCCGGTTCCTACATGGAAGGGGCCATTGGAGCGGGGCCATTGGAGCCGCGTGGAGCAGCCCCCGAACCTGCTTCCCCGCTGGAGTGCTGAGCCCCAGACCCCGCTCCCCAGTGGGAGCTCGAGGGCCGGCTTAAAACGGCTGGCAGGCTGGATCCAGCCTGTGGGCCGTAGTTTGCCCACCCCTGCCTTATAGCTATCCTCCATGGCCCCTGAGCAAGTTAACAAGATACAGTTGCTGCTTTCCAAAATACAGTCCCCCATTCTATAAGACTGGTCTACATTCTTTGCATCCAGACATATGACCTTACATTTGACTGTATTAAAACACATTTTGTTTCAATGGGACCAGGTTCCCAAACAATCCAGATCGCTCTGTATGACTGCCCTTCCTCATCATTAACTACCACTCCACCAATCTTTGTGTCATCTGCAAATTTTATCAGCAGTGATTTTATATTTACTTGATGATCACTGACAAAAATAGTGAATAATGTTGAGCCTAGAAACATCCCCCATTCGATTATGATTTTCTATGGACAAATACTTTTTAAGGCCTGTCAGTCAGCTTGATCTTAATCCATTTACTGTTTGCTTTATTGATATTGTATAGAGCTGGCTTTTTAATCAGAATGTCATGCGGTACTAAGTCAAGTGCCTTACAAAACTCTAAGTACATTACATCTCTGCAGTTACCTTTATCATGAAAATTGTAATCTCATGAAAAATTATATCAGATTTGTTTGAAAAGACGTATTTTCTATTATTATATTCCTATCTGTTAATTCTTTATTAATTGAATCTCATATCAGCTTGTCCATTATTTTGCCTGGGATTGTTACTGGGTTATCCTGCATGTACTTTTTGAATATGGGCAGAACATTAGCACTCTTACAGTCTTCTGGAATTTCCATGGTATTCCAAGATTTAGTAAAAACTAACACCCATGGACCAGACATCACTTCAACCAGCTCTTTGAGGACTCTTGGGTGCAAGTGGTCTGGGTCTGTTAATTTAAAAATGCTTATCCTTAGTAGATGCTGTTTAACATCCTACGTAATTACTAATGGACTGGGAAGTAAATCATCCTCATGTATACGAGTACATCATCCTGCTTCTCTAAGTACAGTACAAAAATATTTTTGAGCACTTCAGCCTCATCTGCATTAACAACAAATTTACCATCTCTGTCTAGTAATGGGCCCATTACACTGTTAGGAATTCTTTTATTCTGGATATACTTAAAATCCATCTTGTTTTCTTTGTCCATGCCTTCTATGGAGTTTTCCCTAATGTCTATAGCTTCCCTCTACACCTCATAACTTCTAATTGATTCAGTAATAATGGGAGATTTCAGCTATCCCCATATTGACTGGGTACATGTTACCTCAGAACGGGATGAAGAGATAAAGTTTCTTGACATCTTAAATGACTGCTTTTTGGAGCAGCTAATCCTGGAACCCACAAGAGGAGAGGCAATTCTTGATTTAGTCCTAAGTGGAGCACAGGATCAGGTCCAAGAGGTGACTATAGCTGGACCACTTGGTAACAGTGACCACAGCAGCCCAACACTGTAGCATTTAATTTCAGAAAGGGGGACTACACAAAAATGAGGAGGTTAGTTAAATAGAAATTAAAATGTACAGCGCAAAAAGTGAAATCTCTGCAAGGTTCATGGAAACTTTTTAAAAGACACCATGATAGAGGCTCAACTTAAATGTATACCCCAAATTAAAAAACATAGTAATAGAACCAAAAAAGTGCCACCATGGCTAAACAATAAAGTAAAAGAAGCAGGGAGAGGCAAAAAGGCATCCTTTAAAAAGTGGAAGTTAAATCCTATTGAGGAAAATAGAAAGGAGCATAAACTGTGGCAAATGAAGTGTAAAAATATAATTAGGAAGGCCAAAAAAGAATTTGAAGAACAGTTAGCCAAAGACTCTAAAAGTAATAGCAAAAAATGTTTTAACTACATCAGAAGCAGGAAGCCTGGGGCCACTGGATGATTGAGATGCTAAAGGAGCACTCAAGGACAATAAGGACATTGCAGAGAAACTAAACGAATTATTTGCATCGGTCTCCATGACTGAAGATGTGAGGGAGATTCCCAAATCTTAGCCATTCTTTGTAGGTGACAAATCTGAGGAACTGTCCCAGATTGAGGTGTGATAAGAGGCAGTTTTGGAACAAACTGACAAACTAAACAGTAAGAAGTCACCAGGACCAGATGGTATTCACCCAAAAGTTCTGAAGGAACTCAAATGTGAAATTGCAGGACTACTAACAAATAAATCTGTTAGTCTTTAAGGTGCCACCAGACTCTTTGTTGTTTTTGTAGGACTACTAACAGTAGTTTGTAACCTATCATTTAAATCAGCTTCTGTACCAAATGACTGGATGATAGCTACTGTGATGCCAATCTTTTAAAAGGGCTCCAGAGGTGATCCCGGCAATTACAGGCCAGTAAGCCTGACTTCAGTACAAGGCAAACTGGTTGAAACTATAGTAAAGAACATAATTGTCAGACACATAGATGAACATAGTTTGTTGGGGAAGAGTCAACATGGTTTTTGTAAATGGAAATCATGCCTCAACAATCTACTAGAATTCTTTGAGGGGGTCAACAAGCATGTGGAGAAGGGGGATCCAGTGGCTATAGTGTACTTAGATTTTCAGAAAGCCTTTGACAAGGTCCCTCGCCAAAGGCTCTTAAGCAAAGTAAGCTGTTATTGGATAATAGAGAAGGTCCTCTTATGGATTGGTAACTGGTTAAAAGATAGAAAACAAAGGGTAGGAATAAATGAGTAGTTTTCATAATGGAGAGAGGTAAATAGTGGTATCCCCCAAGGGTCTGTCCTGGGCCCAGTCCTATTCAACATATTCATAAATGATCTGGAAAAAGGGGTAGTAAACAGTGAGGTGGCAAAATTTGCAGATGATACAAAACTACTCAAGATAGTTAAGTACCAGGCAGACTGCGAAGAGCTACAAAAGGATCTCACAAAACTGGGTGACTGGGCAACAAAATGGCAGATGAAATTCAATGTTGATAAATGCAAAGTAATGCACGCTGGAAAACATAATCCCAACTATACATATAAAATGATGGGGTCTAAATTAGCTGTTACCACTCAAGAAAGAGATCTTGGAGTCATTGTGGATAATTCTCTGAAAACATCCAATCAATCAATGTGCAGTGGCAGTCAAAAAGTGAACAGAATGTTGGGAATCATTAAGAAAGGGATAGATAAGAAGACGGAAAATATCATATTACCTCATGGTACACCCACATCTTGAATACTGTGTGCAGATGTGGTCGCCCCATCTCAAAAAAGATATAATGGAATTGGAAAACATTCAGAAAAGGGCAACAAAAATGATTAGGGTATGGAATGGCTTCCGTATGAGGAGAGATTAATAATACTGGAACTTTTCAGCTTGGAAAAGAGACGACTAAGGGGGGATATGATAGAGGTCTATAAAATAATGACTGGTATGGAGAAAGTAAATAAGGAAGTGTTATTTACTCCTTCTCATATCACAAGAACTAGGGGTCACCAAATGAAATTAATAGGCAGCAGATTTAAAACAAACAAAAGGAAGTATTTTTTCACACAACACACAGTCAACCTGTGGAACTCCTTGGCAGAGGATGTTATAATCTTTGCCTTCACAACAGGATTCAAAATAGAACTAAATAAGTTCATAGAGGATAGGTCCGTCAATGGCTATTAGCCAGGATGGACAGGGATAGTGTCCCTAGCCTCTGTTTGCCAGAAGCTGGGAATGGCCGATAGGATGGATCTGTTCATTCCCTCTGGGGCACCAGGCATTGGCCACTGTCGGAAGACAGGATACTGAACTAGATGGACCTTTTGTCTGACCCAGTGTGGCCGTTCTTATGTTTTTATGAGTAGAGCTGAGGGGAGAGAGGTGATTTGGGTCCTCTGTTCTCCCTTCTTATAGGATCATCTCCAGATGGGGTTGAGGCGACAGCAAGTCTGTTTGCCAAGATGTAAATTTCTCGCTCACACCCCTCTTCCTGACAAAGAATGGCCGCTTAATCAGGTGATAGTCCATTTGATTTTGCCGACACCTGGCTGAGGCATCAGTTTGCCTTTTGTCTCTGAAGAACTGGTTTGGGCTGCTTCCCCAGATTTGGACTATGCCTTAATAAAATCTTATAACTTTACGTACAATGTTCCCACACATATTTTACCAGGACAGTAAAGATCAGCAAATTATGAGTTTTCTAATGATATCTCACAAGGCATACAAAATTTATCATAGTCTTGTAAAAGTGGTGAACACAAGGGTACAGTCTGTCGTAGGCCATCACAAACAAATTACAAATTTCATCCCTTCACCTTCTTAGCCCTTCTGTTCATGATACCCTGGATTTGAGATAGTACAAAATTTCCCCTTAGCACACTTCTCTTGAGTTGTTTGTTTAACATCCTCACAACTGCCCAGTTAGTGCTGGACTATTGAATGTTATAGAATCATAGAATATCAGGGTTGGAAGGGACCTCAGGAGGTCATCTAGTCCAACCCCCTGCTCAAAGCAGGACCAATTCCCAACTAAATCATCCCAGCCAGGAATTTGTCAAGCTGGGCCATAAAAACCTCCAAGGAAGGAGACTCCACCACCTCCCTAGGTAACGCATTCCAGTGCTTCACCACCCTCCTAGTGAAATAGTGTTTCCTAATATCCAACCTAGACCTCCCGCACTGCAACTTGAGACCATTGCTCCTTGTTCTGTCATCTGCCACCACAGAGAACAGCCGAGCTCCATCCTCTTTGGAACCCCCCTTCCGGTAGTTGAAGGCTGCTATCAAATCCCCCCTCATTCTTCTCTTCTGGAGACTAAACAATCCCAGTTCCCTCAGCCTCTCCTCATAAGTCATGTGCTCCAGACCCCTAATCATTTTTGTTGCCCTCCGCTGGACTCTTTCCAATTTTTCCACATCCTTCTTGTAGTGTGGGGCCCAAAACTGGACACAGTACTCCAGATGAGGCCTCACCAATGTCAAATAAAGGGGAACAATCATGTTCCTCGCTCTACTGGCAATGCCCCGACTTATACAACCCAAAATGCTGTTAGCCTTCTTGGTAACAAGAGCACACTGTTGACCCATATCCAGATAGATTATCTTCCTGATAGATTTCTGCTCCCTAGGGGAATATGGCAAATACTACTGGATCATAGTGAACGTCTAGAAATGGGGCTCTACTGCAGGAAATATGGCTGTCCTCATAGTATTCTTCTAAGGCAGTGATACCCAAACTGTGGGCACAACCCCCTGAGGAGCACAGAGGAACATTCGGGGGTCCAGCAGGTCTGGCCCAGTCCCCACGGGGCAGAGAGGGAGCACGACCCAGCCCTGCACACAGCTGCAGCCCCAGCTCCAGCCCCACCCCCAGCTGTAGCCCCAGCCCCCTTATCCCTGTCCATAAACCCCCATGTCCCTGCTCCTGGATCAGGGGGGTGCAGACAGGGTAAAGGGGGTGCAACCCTGAAAAGATTGGGGACCAGTATTCTAAGGGAACAAACAAATGGTGACAGAGAGGAAGTGAAACATCACACCTACCTGCTAATGCTATTCTTTTCTCTTGCAAACCCCTTCTTGGTTCTCCATCACACAGATTTCTGTGTTTTTTTCATTCACAGAAACTTTTAATTGCAACACCTGAATACAAAGAAGACTACTCAGGGCTGAATTCTGCTCTCAGTTACAAGATTGCAACTCCGGTTGAACTTGCTGGAAATGTCAACTGTGTAACTGCGGCTAGAATTCAGCCCTTTGCAGTGAAATCTATAGGATTTCTGTAGCACTAATATCCCGGATATATGGCGTTTTCACTATACAGCAAAAAGTACATTTAACTATAAATATTGTAACCTTATGCATCAGAATATTCCTTGATCTAAAATGGCATTTCCAGGGTAACCATAAATCATTTAGTGTCATCCATTTAGAAACAGAATTTTCCATTGAACATGTGCCCCAGTCCTGAAATTAAACCTATGAGGCTGTATGTAGTACAGAGGTCTGCCTGCCCAGATCCAATTGCAGAACTTGAGCCTTCATATTGTCTGTTTGGGGGAGGGACAGTCTTTTTCCGTATCTCCTGTGAAGCAACTGTTGGGCATTATTATGAAATAATAATATTAAATTAAATTAGGACCAGATTGCAATTGCCTTTTTTATTCTGAGTACCTTACACCATGACTAGTCTTAGTGAACTCAATGGGACAACTTATGGAGTAAGGTACTACTCAAGGGGATCATAACCTATTTCTTACTGGGGAGTTCTGCTTAAATGGAAGCATGATATGGCAAAATATTTCTATCCTCTCTTTGTAATACTGAAACAAACAGGCATATCTAATTCTCATGAGACTTGTAAAATGAAAACTATTCTCTTCATAAAAATATAAAATTATTGTGCCACATAAAACCACATAAAAAGTCATGCATATGCATGTCACATATAAATCCTTACCGGTGTTTTTTGACTGATAATTTTCCCATCTGTGTTATATACTGTTGTTTTGTATAAATTAGAAGTGGCCACTTATAACATGAAGAAGAAAGCTTAATGAATTGTAAGAATCAGTATAATATGCTCTCAGCTCCTATAAATAACTTGAGTGAATTCCTCTTAGCAAAATCACAGTTTTATTACCATCACAATTGAACTCTTAAAGGACCATCTTAATCATTTCTCATTATTTTCTTGTAACCTTACTTGCACAGAGAAGCCAGTGCCCCCGCATGCCCACACCTTTCTGTTTACACATTGTCACATCTAGTAAGTCATAGGAGTTCAAAATATTTATTTCAGAATGTATTGACCCCTATCTCTGTTTTGGCCTCAAACTTGAACCCTTAGCCTCACCTAACTGGAGCTGGATCTGAGCAGTGCCTCATCGGCACATGTCCAGCGATCCTTGTATTTTTGCAACTAGCCGAGTCTCACTGAGTATGACCATAGAAGAGTATATGTCCTTGTTTTCATGGAGGGAGAGACAGAATTAGTATTTGTATATACATTTCTACAATTGTGTACTTTATGTATTTTACAGTTACTTGAGGAATTGTTGAATTAAGACTATACTAGCATATGTTTAAGGTCATCTGTCATTCATTTGCCTTGGGTACCATAGGATCATTGCCAAGTCCGGGACACTTAATCTTTATTTAGGGACAGTTGACAATCCCACTATACTGTAGGTTTTATTTCCCAGTAATCTCAAACAATTAAAAACCACAGTGAATTTGCAATACATATTTGGCTTGTAATTAATTTTCAATGTGTTTATTTGATTTGATAATGATGTGTATTACAATATAGAGGGATTTCTATTAACATGTGGAATTCAGTTGCTCTCTGGTACCACCCAATTGCTTTCTGCACGGCTGTCAAATATCAGAAACAAAAGTCTACGAAGCAAGATATATCCATTCATCTAAATGCCATCAATTACCACCAAGATGATATGCATCAAACTGCATCTTCCTCCACATTTTCTATTATCAGGACCACATTATATAATAGCAGCTTAACAACTTCTTACTTGACTTCCTGATATAAAGATACACATAATTATATAACCTGCCTATTTTAACTTTCCAAGTCAAATTAAGCAGGTATGTTGGCATTCCATACAGTCTGTCTGTGTGAAAAATTAACCTAGGAGACAACATGTAGGAGCCAGAGTGAATTAATTTAGCAGTGATGGTTTTGTCCTATGAGAAGTACAGCAGTCACTTTGGTACTTGCCTGATATGTGCATCTGTCTAATAGTTGCAGCTGTCTTTGGGAAATGAATTACTGAAACTCACTTATACAACCAGGCAAACTCCACTTAAAGTGATATCTATTAAAAATAAACGTAAAACCTCACACAATATAAACCCGTTAAAAAACAAACCAGAATATATAACCCAATAGGAAGCTGTAAACAAATGCTAGAGGCATGTAACCAGTCTGTAGTTCTGAAGTGCACCTCCCCATACGGAGCCCTAGAGGCATTCAGACATGGAGAAGCAGAAGGTCTCCTGGAGCTTCTTGGTTCACAGGAGGCAGTGCAGTCTGTGACATCCCTTTAAAAGTGACAGGTTTCAGCGGTAGCTGTGTTAGTCTGTATCAGAGAAAAAAAGAAACACAAGGAGTCCTTGTGGCATCTTAGAGACTAACAAATTTATTTGGGCATAAGCTTTCATGGGCTAGAACCCACTTCATCAGATGTATGAAGTAAAAAATACAGGAGCAGGTATAAATACATGAAAGGATGAGGGTTGCTTTACCAAGTGTTAGGTCACTTTAATGAGATAAATCAATTAACAGCAGGATACCAAGGGAGGAAAAATAACTTTTGAAGGGGTAAGAGAGTGGCCCATTACAGACAGTTGACAAGAAGGTGTGAGTAACAGTAGGGAGAAATTAGTATTGGGGAAATAAAGTTTCACTTTTGTAATGACCCAACCACTCCCAGTCTTTATTCAGGCCTAATCTGATGGTATCCAGTTTGAAAATTAATTCCAGTTCTGCAGCCTCACATTGGAGTCTGTTTTTGAAGTTTTTTTGTTGAAGAATTGCCAGTTTGAGGTCTGTTATTGAGTGACCAGAGAGTGAATGCCCCTCAGCCATGTACATTGGCCAAACCGAACAGTCTCGACGCAAAAGAATAAATGGACACAAATCTGACATCAGGAATCATAACATTCAAAAACCAGTAGGAGAACACTTCAATCTCTCTGGTCATCCCCTTCCAGAATGACTAAATCATACTTACCAGAGGCTCCATTTTTCCTAGTAGCTCAGCACAATACTTCCAGAAAGTAAACATTTACACCAAGCATCAAGTATTTTAAGGAAGTTTCTAGATAGGACACTCAGCTGTCTGGACTCCCTCAGCTCCCAGACTCCCAATATTAAGCACCTCCTATAACAAAGTATTTTTGTTCAAATGGGAAAATTAATAGACTTCCCCCTCCTCCCCTCAAACTCATGCCTTTTTGGTACATAGGTTTTACTATAGGCTAAGGAAGAACATATTTATGGGAGCCCCTAGTTCAAATGTTGGCAGCAACTTACTCGTGAGGCATTCGTAAAAAGACCTTATGCTTGTCACCTGCTGCAGGTTACATGGTGGTGTTACTAGTTACAGGTAGGATCCGTTTCTCAGCAGTATCTGAGAAAAATATTAAACCTAAAAAAAAAAAAAAATTGTTACTGTATAACATGCTCCCCAACCAGAACTGGCCACATCGCCCTGGGTAGAAACATACATTGCGGGTTAGGTTTTCTGCGGGGAGATGCTATGGAATACATTTTGCTCTGTCAGCATGACACCTGCACTAAATTCTGACTGGAAATGGTATGCTTGAGTATGAAAGATTACATTAGATCAGGGGTCCCTGCCATGGTGCCCGCCGGGGCGTCTAAGTGTGCCCACGTACTGGCCAGCGGACGAGCATCCACCGAAATGCCGCCGAGAAGCAGCGTCATCCAGAAGCATCGCCGCCAACGCCTATTGACATTGCCGCTTGTCAGCGGCATTTCGACGGATGCTCGTCCGCCGCCACGGTCCTCCATGGCTTGTCGTCTGGCGCCCGCCAGACAAAAAAGGTTGGGGGCCACTGCATTAGAGCATGTTGCATTACTAAAATATTGTCTTAAATTTCAGCATCCAACAAGCAAAAACAGCAGGACATAGCCAATTTATTCCACTGGGGGGAAAGGATTCTTTAGCCTTGTTCAGGGCCGGCTCCAGGCACCAGCTTAACAAGCAGGTGTTTGGGGCGGCCAAGGAAGAGGGGCGGCACCTGCGGCAATTCGGGGGTGGCAGGTCCCTCACTCCCTGTAGGAGCGAAGGACCTGCTGCCGAACTGCCGCCACCAATCGCGGCTTTCCCCCCCCAACTGCCCCGCCGACTGCAATCGCGGCTTTTTTTTTTTTTTTTCCTTGGGGCGGCAGAAATGCTGGAGCTGGCCCTGACCTTGTTCCAGCTTTTCTTGCTGCTACTGCAAGTATTTTATGGTGCTTCTTATTAAACGTATAGTGTCAATGTATGGTCTTGGTTACATCAGTTTAAATCTGGAGTAATTCCATTGAGCTTCAAGAGGTTATAGAGTCAGAGATTTTAAGACTAGAAGGGACCCTTACCATACAGTTTAACATCCTGCATGGGAGGGATAGCTCAGTGGTTTGAGCATTGGCCTGCTAAACCCAGGGTTGTGAGCTCCATCCTTGAGGGGACCATTTAGGGATCGCTGCAAAAATCTGTCTGGGGATTGGTCCTGCTTTGAGCAGGGGGTTGGACTAGATGACCTCCGGAGGTCCCTTCCAACCCTGATATTCTATATCACAGGGCATAGAATTTCATTTGTAATTCCTGCATCTAGCCCAGTAACTTCTGGTTGAGCTATAGCATATCCTACACACTAGTGTCACTCCAAAAGGAGCCAGATTCTGAGCTGTCTCTCAGGAGATAATAGTTCAGGAGGCACAGCCTGTGGGAAGCAAAGGTGGCTTTAAGCCAACTTCATGCCTCCCAAATTCTGAGCCTTGCTTGAGAATTGCATGGTCCCTAGCATAAATCAGAGCAGCCTCTGGTTCCACTGTCACTTGTATACTGTCTTGCAGACCAGAATAGCTGGAGCACAGAGCACTCAGGACTGCTGCTAGCATGCCCCTACCATAAAGGTTGCAAGGGGGAGTGAATCAGAGCCACCTGCACAGCCCATACACCACAGAAACAGTTTCCTTACCTTGTCAAATCTTTTTTTTAAACTTTCCCTTTGTTTTTAATAGTTTACATTTAATAGTACTGTATTTGCTTTTTTTTAATTTATTTTTGTCTCTGCTGCCACCTATTGCATACTTCTGGTTCCAAATGAAGTGTGTGGTTGGCCAGTCAGTTTGTAACTCTGGTGTTCATAACTCTGAGGTTCTACCATAATTGATTAAATATTGAATAGTACATTTCTCATGTTTCCTAATAGTTTTTCTTTAGAAATAGTACATTTGAATTTTTATTCCCATGGAAATAGCAGCTTGAAACGTACTGAATGAGGGCAAGTCTCAGAGCTGGGCTCCAGATCTGGATTAACATTTCAGCAATGTTCTATTCTGTTCATTTCTGGTGTTTCAGCTCAGGCCCTTCTCTTTTGTGAGAAAAGAAATTCTAAAGCATTAAACAATGTTGTCAAATTCTGTGCTTCCACTTGCCACCAGTGAGTAATGTTTATGGACAGTGAGTAAAACGTCATTTGTTTTCTCACTATCCTCAGAGTAAGGGCAAGTGAATAAATTTTGTGCTTGCTCTACTGAATATTCATGACATTTTACTAGGCTGAATTTCAATATAAAGTTCTCTATAACCTCTCAGTGGTTCTTTCAATGCTTTAAAACTCTCAGAGGCAGGCAAAAGCAACAAGGAAGTAGCCTCTACATTCTTTCTGGTTGCATTAGGCCAACACTGTCATTGATTTTGGGCATACTGGTGGGAGGGTGTATGTGTCTTTAATACAGACAATCAACTAGTACTTTACCTAAAGGTTTACTCGGTGTTTCTGATACTCCCATTAGACCTATTACAACTTATTTGCAAGCCTCTGTTTAGAGGAGAAAATAAACTAGGTGCTTCTTGCTTTTATTATTACAGAGTAATAGCTAAACAAAATTCATACTCATTTGACCCCAACCTCAAAGGCAGCAGCAGTGAATAAAAAAAAAAAAAAAAAAAAGCCACATGGGCCCACACTGAATGGCCTGAAAGCTGCTCTGACTTGCTCCTTCTGCCAGTAACCCCAAGGTATTGTAATGACAACTAAGGATCACAGTTTGCCCTGCTCCCCCTGTGTACTGCCTACAAGGAGAGTGGGTAGGGAGGTGGTACTATAGGAAAAGGACTGAGAGCTGCACATATGGTCAGGTTTCCTGTGTGGGATGCATCTTAGTATGAATCATAGATATCTCGGCTGGAAGGTACTTCCAGAAGTCAAAGTCCAGCTGCCTGCGCTGTAGCAAGACCAAATAAACCTAGACCATCCCTGACCGGTGTTTATCCAACTTTTTTTAAATACTTCCAATGATGGGGACCCCACAATCTCTCTTGGAAGCCTATTCCAGAGTTTAACTTCCAGTTCCATGCAGAGGGCCAGGTAGGCAGGCAGAACTGCAGGGTCTCAATTCGTGGATGAGACAATGGCATAGGGAGGAGAGTTTTAGGTTTATTAGGAACTGAGGAACCTTTTGGGAAAGGATGAGCCTATACAGGAAGCATGGGCTCCACTTAAACCAACACAGAACCAGATTGCTGGTGTATAAAATTAAAAAGGTTGTAGAGGAGTTTTTAAACCAATGGCTGGGGGAAAGCTGACAGGTGGGGAGAAGCACATGGTTCAGACATATATATAAGTAAATAATACATATGTATCTTTAGAATAATAGGACTGTATTTATAACTGATTTTACCATTTGATTACTAGTTGATTATTATTCCATTTATCACAATAAAAGTCTTTAAGGCTATATTTGTCTCAGTGTGAGTGTCCTGTCATACCCCTGAGGGTCTTTTGCAAACTTTGTGTAGCCTGATTCTGGGACAAGAACCTTATTATCTTCTGATCAGATTAATTGGCGAGCCTATAACCCATACTATCCAAATTAATATTAACCTCCTAAAATCAGGTAACAGGTGCTGGTGCTGATGGACTTTTGCTCTTGAAGACCCCTCACTTTAAAGGATCTTGTGCTTTGTTGTTTTGCGTCAGGTGTCTGATAGCTAGGGTGACCAGACAGCAAGTGTGAAAAATCGGGACGGGGGTGGGGGGGTAATAGGAGCCTTTATAAGAAAATGATCCAAAAATCGGGACTGTCCCTATAAAATCAGGACATCTGGTCACCCTACTGACAGCTGAAGTCTAGTGCTCTGCAAGGGCTTAATCCAGTTCCCAGGGAAGACAGTGGAAGACTTTCAATTCACTTCAGTTAGAGCTGGATTGGTGTGATGGGTCATCCCTGAGTAGCCCGTGAGCCTGCCGAGTCATTCCTGAAACTGGGAATGTGACATGTCATCAGAGGCAATGACCTACAGGTCTTGTGATAGGCCCAATGCCGTTCAACCAGGATTCAGCCATTCCACAGGGGAGGACCTACCCATGTGATCCCAAGACAGGTATACAGGCTGCTAAGGGAAGTAGTTTCTCTAGTTTGCTCAACATCACTACCTGGGCAGGAACACTCCCATTGCCAAGTAGTTCTGACAGATTGCCTTCATTTCTGCTCTAGCCCAGGCCTGTTTCGATGCTAGCCACTCCTGCCCCAGTCCACATCTGCTCCTGCCCATTGAGTCTGACACTTGGACCCTAAATGAAGAATGGGAAAATTCTTTAACATACGCAACATTTTTTTAAATTGTCCAATGTTTCATAAGACTTGTAATGCCTTTGAGATTGCGTTAAAATAAACATTATGATAATTTGCACAGATTTTCAGCAGTGACTCAAGAGGAACCCTGTACAGTATGTGATTCATGGATTATGCAGGCATATGCAGGTTCGTGGGCTGACATCTGGAAGCCATACAATTTCCAGATGAATCTGAATATCAGCATAATGTGTGGGAATGTATTTCACTACATAAAAATATGTACTTGAACATTATGGGTTCAAGAATTAATAAAGGAACAGTCTTGTGAGGGTTGAATTCAGTTAGCCATGCATAATAATATAGTTCCTTTGAAAAAGTGACAGAGATTTAGAGTAACTCTGAAGCACAAAGGGGGTGGGAGGTAATTATATTTCAAAATGGTTTGTTTTTGTTAAAATTGGCCTTTGCCTCTTGAAGGCTACATTGTGGTAGAAAAATGACATCACCGAGGACTCTGGAAATATTTTGGTTTTGCGAGAGAAGCTGGAATCACTGTCAGTTGAGCTCTCATAACATCAGTGTTTAAACACAAAAGGGCCAAGCTCAGATGTTGTAAAAGCAGCTGTTATACCCACTGAAGTCAGTGGAGTTACACTTGCTTATATCAGGTTTGATATTTAAATCTGATATTACTCTGGACTATCCTAGTAACAGGAATGATGGAGGTCTGGACCAACTAAAAACCTAGCTCCTGATAAGGGAAAGCCAATTCACCAGATGTGTAGTCTTTCTGTATGCTTTGACCCAAGACCAAGAGTGTAAAGGAAAGTATGAAATACTATAGCAGCAAAAGGGGTATTTAGCATTGCCTTTTGGGGAGCTTTTAGGATCAGTGAACAGATTCTCCCCTCAAAAGAAACAAAAAACTAAAGAATAGTGTATTGCGGCAAAGATGGTGCAACTTTTACATGGGTAGTGTGACTAGGGCAAACTTTCTGCCAATCCAAGGTAGCCTAAAAGTGGCAACAAATGTGGCTATCAACATAATTTGTTATACAACTGTGGTCTGGAGCCAGAAATAAGAGATTTCCTGTAGGTGAAAATCAAGGGGAGACAGTGAAATGGTACAGAAGAGAGTCACAAAAAATATTCAATGGCTAGAGAAAATGCCTTAGGCCTTGTCTACACTACGAGAGTAGTTCGATTTTACTTAAATCGAATATTTGGAATCGATATTGCAAAGTCGAACGTGTGTGTCCACACTAAGGACAGTAATTCGACTTTGTGAGTCCACACTAACGGGGAAAGCGTCGACATTGGAAGCGGTGCACTGAGGGCAGCTATCCCACAGTTCCCGGAGTCCCCGCCGCCCATTGGAATTGTGGGTGGAGCCGCAAATGCCTTCTGGGTAAAAAAAAAAGGGCCCAGGGTGCTTTTGGGTAACTGTCGTCATCCGTCCATCACTCCCGCCCTCCCTCCCTCCCTGAAAGCGCCGGCGGGAAATCATTTCGCGCACTTTTCAAGTCATTGACAGCGCGGACGCCACGGCACTGTGAGCATGGAGCCCGCTGCAACCATCGCTGCAGTTGTGGCCGCTCTCAACGCCTCGCAGCTTATCATACAGGTTGCCCTGAGGCAGATGCAGAAAAGTCAGGCGAGGAGGCTACGTCAACACGGTGATGGCCTGAAGTCTGAGAGTAGCACAGACCTCTCAGAAAGCAGGGGACCCAGCGCCGAGGACATCACGGTGGCAATGGGTCATGTTGATGCCGTGGAACGGCGATTCTGGGCACGGGAAACAAGCACTGAGTGGTGGGACCGCATAGTGCTGCAGGTCTGGGATGAATCACAGTGGCTGCGAAACTTCCGCATGCGGAAGGGAACTTTCCTTGAACTTTGTGAGTTGCTGTCCCCTGCCCTGAAGCGCAATGACACCCGGATGCGACCAGCCCTGACTGTCCAGAAGCGAGTGGCCATAGCCCTCTGGAAGCTTGCAACGCCTGACTGCTACCGGTCAGTCGCGAGCCAGTTTGGGGTGGGCAAATCTACCGTGGGGGTTGTTGTGATGCAAGTAGCCAAGGCAATCGTTGATGTACTGCTGCCAAAGGTAGTGACCCTGGGAAACTTGGAGGCGATCATAGATGGCTTCGCAGCGATGGGATTCCCAAACTGCGGTGGGGCCATAGATGGAACTCACATCCCTATCCTGGCACCGGACCACCAGGCCAGCCAGTACATTAACAGAAAGGGCTACTTTTCCATGGTGCTGCAAGCACTGGTGGACCACAGGGGACGTTTTACCAACATCAATGTCGGATGGCCGGGCAAGGTTCATGACGCTCGTGTTTTCAGGAACTCTGGTCTGTTTAGACGGCTGCAGCAAGGTATTTACTTCCCGGACCACAAAATAACTGTTGGGGATGTGGAGATGCCTATAGTCATCCTCGGGGACCCAGCCTACCCGCTAATGCCCTGGCTCATGAAGCCCTATACAGGTGCCCTGGACACTGAAAAAGAACTCTTCAACTACCGGCTGAGCAGGTGCAGAATGGTGGTGGAGTGTGCTTTTGGACGTCTCAAGGGGAGATGGAGAAGCTTGCTGACTCGCTGTGATCTCAGCGAAACCAATATCCCCATTGTTATAGCAGCTTGCTGTGTGCTCCACAATCTCTGTGAGAGCAAGG
The DNA here is from genome assembly GCF_013100865.1 of Trachemys scripta elegans. Taxonomy (NCBI): domain Eukaryota; kingdom Metazoa; phylum Chordata; order Testudines; family Emydidae; genus Trachemys; species Trachemys scripta. The sequence goes on along the minus strand of NC_048306.1, from coordinate 103,679,428 downwards.
GGGAGACCTTTATGGCGGGGTGGGAGGTTGAGGAAATTAGCCTGGCTGCTGATTACTCACAGCCAGACAGCCGGGCGATTAGAAGAGACCAGCGGGAAGCGCTGTGCATCCGGGAGGCTTTGAAAGCAAAGTTCCTGAGTGAGCAGGGTAACCTGTGACTTTCTAATTTTCTGTACAGAGAAGCCTTCACCCCACTTCCAACACACGTTTCAAAATAAAAATAGTTCTACTTTGTTAAAGCACACCGTTTTCTTTAATACTGTTTTCGCGGGAATTTTTAAAAACTGGGACGCAGACTGTGGTGCGGAGCGGGTGTAGTGTAGTCGCGCGAATGCAGCTTCTAAACTCAAGGACTGACAGGCTCCGCTGCGGTGGGATGGTTCTTTCAACGGAGCCTGTCACCCCTCCTGATAGGGACTGTGTGTATGGGGGGTCTATGTGACTTTGTGGCAGGGGGGGGGACGGTTACAGATCCCCTGCTGTGTGGCTCTGTGATCCTGCCTAAGGACCGCCGCTTAAGATCTCTAACTGCCCTCCCCTGCCACAAAGTCACAGAGCAACCCACCCCCCACCACATAACATGAAAAGAACCTCCCAGACTAACCAGGGTAAGTAGTCACTGCATCACTGCACTATGTATGTGCCCTGCTGCTGTGCCTGCCCCCGACTATGTACCCTGCCAAAGGTGACTGTCCTGTCCAATTACCAACCCCCTTTCCCCCCCTCCTCCAAAAGAACATGATGGAAACAGTAGTTAACAGAAACATATTTTTTATTATCAACTACACATGGGACTGGGAAGTGAAACTTGGACGGGGGCTTGTGTCAGGCGGGAAGGAAAGAACTTGTCAAACTTTGGGGAATGAGAGCCTTCTGCTGCTCGAGCTCTCTGCAGGGGTGGAGTGAGAGTTAGCAGGGACTCTGCCGCCTCTCCTTCTGTGCACTTTTGGTGAAGGGAGTATGGGACTTGGTGGCGGGGGAGGGCGGTTAGAGATGGACTGCAGCGGGGCTCTGTCCTCCTGCCTCCGTTCCTGCAGAACATCCACAAGGCGCCGGAGCGTGTCCGTTTGCTCCCTCAGTAGTCCAAGCAGGGTTTGAGTCGCCTGCTGGTCTTCCTGACGCCACCTCTCCTCCCGATCCATGTTGGCTTGGTGCATTTGGGACAAGTTCTCCCGCCACTGGGTCTGCTGTGCTGCCTGGGCTCGGGAGCAGGCTATAAGCTCTGAGAACATGTCCTCCCGTGTCCTCTTCTTCTTATGCCTAATCCTCCCTAGCCTCTGGGAGTGTGATGACAGGCTAGGTTGTGAGACAGTCGCAGATGGGGCTGTGGGAATGGGAAAAAGGGAGTGAATTCCTCAGAAAGATAAATGTAGTTGTGAACAAAGAACATAGTCTTTCTCTGTGAACAGGACCATGCACAGCACCTATCACATGCGCACTCAGCACAAGGTCGAATTCTCGGCCTTCGCATTCAGTGTCTGGGGTTTTGCAGAGCACTTTTGAGAACCCTGTCAGGACAACGGAATTGCTCTTGCACGCAGACATGGTAAGCCGTAGATTCGTGGCAGCTTAAAACTTTAATATTAGCAATGGCCTCATTTCACATTGAAATCAATGTCGGTCCCTGCTGCCAGCAATCCGGCAAGCAGGAAGTCTGCTCCTGTCCCACACCCTCGCGGCTGTCCCCGGGAACGATCCCTTTCGGCTGCCCCTCTCCCGCCTCCACCGCGTGGCTGCAAACCAGCGGTTACAGTTCTGTAAAGGAACGGTAAAGCAGTCCCAACACTAACATTCCCCTACCTCATTCAAAGCAGGTCATCATGAGCGACATCACCCTCATGAGGATCTCTGAGAGCGACAGACAGAGAATGCTCCGGGAAAGCCTTCAAAGACCAGGGCCGTATGCCGCCATGCTGTGCCAAGCAATGATTCCGGAGTACTTGCTAGTCTCGTGGCGCGGCAACGTGTCCTACTACGGAGGACCCAATAAGGCCGCTCTCCCCAAGAACCTAATGCAGCGGATTTCAAATTACCTGCAGGAGAGCTTCCTTGAGATGTCCCAGGAGGATTTCTGCTCCATCCCCGGACATATAGACCGCATCTTACTGTAGCTGCAGTAGCAGGGACTAAACAGTAGAGCGGCTTGGGCAGGACAATCATGCAAAACCGGACATTGCTAGATTTTTTTGAAATAGTTGCACTGCCCATGACTGAATCGTTAAGTTAATCAAACTAATCATGAGAAACCCATTTTTTAAATTGTTAATAATCATGTTCTGTTACAAATAAATGTTTAGATGTTTACAACACTTACTGGATGATCCTTCACCAGATTCTGTGTCCGGGGTAACAGCTGGGGAGGGTTGGTAGGGGATCTCTGTAAGGGTGATGAAGAGATCCTGGCTGTCGGGGAAATCAGCGTTGTGAGCGCTGTCGACTGCCTCGTCCTCCTCATCTCCTTCCTCATCTTCCCCGTCCGGTAACATGTGCGAGGATCCGGCCGTGGACACTATCCCATCCTCAGAGTCCACAGTCAGTGGTGGGGTAGTGGTGGCGGCCGCACCGAGGATGGAATGCAGTGCCTCGTAGAAACGGGATGTCTGGGGATGGGATCCGGAGCGTCCGTTTGCCTCTTTGGTCTTCTGGTAGCCTTGCCTCAGCTCCTTGATTTTCACGCGGCACTGCGTTACATCCCGGCTGTATCCTCTCTCTGCCATGTCTTTAGAGATCTTCTCATAGATCTTTGCATTCCGTCTTTTGGATCGCAGCTCGGAAAGCACGGACTCATCGCCCCACACAGCGATGAGATCCAAGACTTCCCGATCAGTCCATGCTGGGGCCCTCTTTCTATTCTGAGATTGCACTGCCATCAGTGCTGGAGAGCTCTGCATCGTTGCCAGTGCTGCTGAGCTCGCCACGATGTCCAGACAGGAAATGAGATTCAAACTGGCCAGACAGGAAAAGGAATTCAAATTCAAATTTTCCCGGGGCTTTTCCTGTGTGGCAGTTCAGAACATCCGAGCTCTTACTGCTGTCCAGAGCGTCAACAGAGTGGTGCACTGTGGGATAGCTCCTGGAGCTATTAGCGTCGATTTCCATCCACACCTAGCCTAATTCGACATGGCCATGTCGAATTTAGCGCTACTCCCCTCGTCGGGGAGGAGTACAGAAGTCGAATTAAAGAGACCTCTATGTCGAACTAAATACCTTCGCGGTGTGGACGGGTGCAGGGTTAATTCGATGTAACGGCGCTAACTTCGACATAAACGCCTAGTGTAGACCAGGCCTTACTGTGAGAGATTTAAACACAGTTTATCTTATCAAAAAGAAGATTAATCAAAGTACCTCTCAATGTGTAAGTATCTTCATGGGGAGAAAATACTGCATACGAAAGAATTCCTTAATCCAGCACTGAAGGGCACAACAAGAAGCTGAAGACAAATTCACATTAGAAATAAGGTACACATTTTTATACAGTGAGGGCGATTAGCAACTGGAACAAACTGCTACAGGAAGTGGTGGATTCTCCAACTCTTGATGTGTTTATATCAACGTAGAATGCTTTTCTGGAAGAGATGCTTTAGCTAAACACAAGTTATTGGGCTCAATTCAGGGGTAACTGGGTGAAATTCTATAGCCAGGGACATGCAGGAAGTCAGACTATGGCCTTAAACCTGACACTCCCTTATCTGGGTCTCAGTGTGAACCTGGCTGATAGTGTTGGAAGGCTGGGGCATGACCCTTCAGACTGTGGGATGGATCCTGGAGAACTAGAGCTACTCCTACTGCCCGTTTGATTGTCTGAATAGAAGAATTACACAGACTGGCAAATGACAGTCTGGATGATTAAGAGGATATAGAGTCCACAGGATGCCTGTTGTAAATTTGTAAGCTCAACGGTACCCAGATTGTGAGCTCAACTGTAAAAAGTATGTTAAATTTCATGAGATGGTACAATAACTTATCAAAACAAATGTGATGAGAAAAGGCATGAAAGAGTCAAAATAACTGAATTAGTCTAAACCTAAAGGCTAAGCTGATATGATTCAAGAACTGTGTTGAAATAATCTCGTGTAAAACAGGAGATGTGGAGCAGGAAGTTAATGAGTCAGAATTGGTATGTCTGATATTAGGCCTACTTGGTGGACAAAATAATGAGGGGATGGGCTATTCCACCGACCACTCCCTTTCTGGATATTTAAATGAAAGAAATTTGGGGGTGGGGGGGAAGTATGAAAGAACAAAAAGAACAGAGGCTACTGGAGCGAGCTTCCGCATCATGGCTGCCACCCACACTGTTTACCGAGAAAGTGAATAAGGAAACATTATTTACTCTTTCACATAACACACAAACCAGGGGTCACCTAATGAAATTAATAGGCAGCAAGTTTAAAACAAACAAAAGGAAATGCTACTTCACACAACTTAGAGTCAATCTGCAGAACTCATTGCCAGGGGATGTTGTGAAGAACAAAACTATTACAGGGTTCAAAAAAGAACTAGATAAGTTCATGGAGCATATGTCCATCAGTGGCTATTAGCCAGGATGGTCAGGTATGGAACACCATGCTCTGAGCGTCCCTGGGGGATTCTATGCTGGGAATCATTGACTCTGAAAAAGACTTGGGAGACAGTTGATAATCAGCTGAACATAAGCTCCCAATGTGACTATGTGGCCAAAAGGACTACTGCAATCCTTGGGTGCATAAAGAGGAATAGTGTGATTATATTACCTCTGCTTTTGGCACTGGTGCAATCGCTACTGGAATATTGTGTCCAGTTCTGGTCTCCAGCCTTCAAAAACTGGGCACATTTAGTCTAGGGAAAGGACAATTTAGGGGAGACTTGATAAGAGTTTTCAAAACTGAAAAGGGTTGTTGTAAAGAGGATCGTGATCTATTGGTCTCCATGTCCACTGAAGTAAGGACAAGCCCTACATTTCTATGATTCTGCCTTTTCAAAAGAACAATTCTCAGTGTGTTATTAATGAAAGCTGGTGAAATTCACTTCACCTGCAGAGTAACTGGGGGGATACAGAGTGCGTGTGCACATGCATAAGCATTTGGTAAAGTGAAACCTAACCTGGAACCAAGACAGAACAGCCCTTGTGCCCACAGTCCAAGGCTGGAGGTGGCAATTGTAAATCCTCAGTTAAAAAGCCAAAAATGTGGTGAGGTTTTTTTTGTTTTCCTTTTTTAAAAACAACCTTTCAAGCACCCATGGTTAGTCCCATATTTTGCATGAACAGGTGAAAATGCAAACAAAAAGGAAAGAAGACTGTATTGATAACACATCCTAAATTATGTCTCTTATCCCAGAGGCCATTAAAGTAAAAAGGACATTGATGAATGAAGAATCACTGATCCAAATATATCACATGTATTTTGTAGCCCTATTAATTTGCCAATATCTTACCCAAGAGCATGAATGTAGGACTATAATACACAAATATTTTAGGACCTGTCCTTATAAATATATAAAAACCATGGTGTAGATTTAATTGCTGAATTATAATTAATTATAAATTGGACCCCAAGTCCAATTTTCATTTTGCAGACGCAGTAAGTGCAACATAGTCTCTGCAAAAAACAAGTCACGTGCAAATTGCTGAAAGGTTAAATTCTGCCCCTTCACTACTAAATCCAAAACAACATGTGCAACCATTAATCTACTGTATTTTAAAAATCACTCATGTGACTCACAAGCACATGACATAGGTTAACACCAAAGAAATGGTAGATAGAGTTTATACTTAGTTTATAGGCCATACGCTATGCCCAAATGCTTGGTGTATATAAAACATTCTGTCACCTTTGGGAGAGATTGAAAATTGTAACGAACTAGAAAGAAAGCAGAAAGCCAAGTTAGTATCTGGAGTATGGGTACCAAATTCAGAGCCTTCAAGGATTCTGCACATAGTATATCAGATTGTCATAGCGTAAGACATTCTGCAGCAGTCAGTTTTAAGAGTCAGAGTAATTGTGATGCCATATTATATAACCTTTGAGCAAAGATGATTTTGGAAGCATTTTAACTTCTTCTCTGCCATCTGCATTATCATATTATAGTGTAATAAATCCACCTACGACTTTATGGCAGGCTTTGTGTATCATATCATGGCCACTCAATACATTATGAGCGCAGTGGAGATAAAACTTCAGCGTTCCTGCTCCAAAAGCACAGGCCCCTACCAATTGACCTAAAGGACAAAGGCTACCAGCACGATAGGGTCTATGAAACACACTTATGCAGTGGTGCACATACATACTAGTCTGTTAATTACAGTATATGGAGATGACCACAACGCAAATTCCTAGATATGAACTTTCCCAACTTTGCAGAAGTTTGTAACTGGATCAGATCTTTGCAGCTTAAGAGTTGGAGCCTAATTGCCTTTGAAAAACTCCCCCTAATTACAGGATAAGAGTGGTTTAGGAGGAAAAATTATCCTTCCTAATAAAGATGTGGGCTAGTGTCCCCAACAAAAGAGATTGGTCTGTATGCTGTTCTCTGAGAAACAAGGTGAGTGAGGTAATATCTTTTATTGGACCAGCTTCCATTGGTGAAAGAGACAAGATTTCCAGCTACATACAGCTGCTCCTCAGGTCTGTTCAGGTCTTGTTCTCCTGTACTTCTGGGGAGGTCTGGGCATAGTTCCCTCTGCAGACCAACAATGGCATTCCCATGTCAATCAAAGGCTATGTCATAGCATGGGTGATTGCAATGCTTATGTGGCATTCCTGGCCCCAGATGATTCCAGAGTGTGATATATCCCATTTGGCCACCAACCCAGTCAGAAACCTTTTAAATCACTGGAGAACATCTTGTTTATATAATAGACAAGAGAATGCAGGTAATGGAAAACTGCAACAGAATAATGATTTATCTGTGCAGGACTTAGGGTAGGAGTTATACTCAGAGGTAGCAGATATTCAGAGGCTTGTGGCTTATTAAATTTAGGCTAAAGCTAATAGGTTGGAGGGCAACAGCAACTGAGAGTCTCTTTGCTGTCTCAGTCAGGAAAGTCTCACTGACAGCGTGTGAGATGCCCACAGAGCCTATGTGCGTTCAAGGGCTACCTGCAGAGATTCTGCACAGAGACAATGAATTGCACAGGAGAGGAGAGCGATGGCTGTTCCGTACCCTGAAGCAACTTAGTGGTCCAAAAAGCACATTGTTCACTAGGCCAGATGTTGTCTTGTCTCCCCGATAATCATTGCAGGCCATGAAGTTTGAGAATTAATTTAGCAACTCTTACAGGTGTTTTGTAAGAGCTTGATCCAAGGTGTCAAATCTGAACAGCACCACTTTCCTTACAATATTTAATTCATAACTGTGCGCAGGTGTCGGAAAGCCTGCTCCCAACACAACTTGCAGAGTGGATGTAGCTTGGTCCAATCTCTAATGACTTTAATTCCTACAGAGTGCTCTGACCACAGTCTCATGAGAGTGGATGTTAATTTGGAGCTGCTTTGATATCGATCTGAGGATCTTTTATCTTTTGACCATTTATTTAAGCTGATATTTTCCTTGATAGGAAATCAATATCCTCAACTGTCATTCCTACCTCGGTTTCCAATCTTCCAGTTTTGGCCAGATCAGCTACCTCATTCTGGAATACAGCATGTGATAGAATCTGTTGAAGTCAATATATTGCCTCAGTCTCTGATCCTCCAAACTTCCTTATGAATTGCATTGGTGATAGCGTTCTGATTTCTTTTAAAGGAACAGAGGATCACTGCCTGCAAGTCAAATATAACATCCATCTCTATTTCTGCTCTATTTCCTGTAATGCAGTAATAGCTTTCATTTCAGCCATATAATTTGAGTCGATATATCTCAGATAAAGGAATCTCATATCACCTGTTCTTCATGAATTGGCCTTCTCCAATTTAAATTACCCCAGGCTTCCAGTAAGCCACAGCCCTTCTCCCTTATTATCTACCCTGTCTCTCTCCACCTGCACGTGCACATTCCCTTGTTTCCAGAATGAGGGCAAGGGTCCTGCTCCAACTACAGCCAGAATGACACTTGCTGCTCTTCTTCAACCAAAGAAATGCAAGCCTGTCTACCTGAGTGACTCACGCTCAGAGGGGGAAGTTGGCCTATGAGTCCCTGTCCTCCAGCCATTCCCCTTCTCATGCCAGCTTCATTTGTCACATTATCAGTTGAGAGGAAAAAAAGAACTTGTGGGGAGGGGGAATCTGGAGAGTCAAGTTGAGTTGCAGTAGTGGGATGACTCAGTTTTGCTACTCGAGTAAAAATATCAGCAAATGTAGGCAATGGTCAGAGGGAACATAAAAACGTAAGAACAGCCATACTGGGTCAGACCAAAGGTCCATCAAGCCCAGTATCCTGTCCTCTGACAGTGGCCAATGGCAGGTGCCCCAAGGGAATGAACAGACAGGTTATCATCAAGTTATCCACGCCCTGTCACCCAATCCCAGCTTCTGGCAAACAGAGGCTAGGGACACCATTCCTGCCCATCCTGGCTAATAGCCATTGATGGACCTATCTTCCATGAATCTATCTAGCTCCCTTTTGAACCCCATTATAGTATTGGCCTTCACAACACCCTCTGGCAAGGAGTTCCAGAAGTTGACAGTACATTGCGTGAAAAAATACTTTCTTGTGTTTGTTTAAAACCTGCTACCTATTAATTTCATTTGGTGGCCCCTTGTTCTTCTATTATGAGAAGGAGTAAATAACACTTCCTTATTTACTTTCTCTATACCACTCATGATTTTATAGACCTCTATCATAGCCCCCCCTTAGTTGCCTCTTTTCCAAACTGAAAAGTCCCAGTCTTATTAATCTCTCCTCATATGGAAGCTGTTCTATACCCCTAATCATTTCTGTTGCCCTTTTCTGAACCTTTTCCAATTCCAATATATCTTTTTTGAGATGGGGTGACCATATCTGCACTCAGTATTCAAGGTGTGGGCGTACCATGGATTTATATAGAGGCAATATGATATTGTCTGTCTTATTATCTATCCCTTTCTTGATAATTCCCAACATTCTGTTCGCTTTTTTGATTACCACTGCACATTGAATGGATGATTTCAGAGAACTATCCACAATGACTCCAAAATCTCTTTCTTGAGTGGTAACAGCTAATTTAGACCCCATCATTGTATATGTCTAGTTAGGATTATGTTTTCCAATGTGCATTACTTTGCATTGATCAACGTTAAATTTCATCTGCCATTTTGTTGCCCAGTCACCCAGTTTTGTGAGATCCTTTTGTAGCTCTTCACAGACTACCTGGTACTTAACTATCTTGATTAGTTTTGTATCATCTGCATATTTTGCCACCTCACTGTTTGTCCCTTTTTCCAGATCGTTTATGAATATGTTAAATAGGACTGGGTCCAGTACAGACCCCTGGGGGACACCACTATTTACCTCTCTCCATTCTGAAAACTGACCATTTATTCCTACCATTTGTTTCCTATCTTTAACCAGTCACCAATCCATGAGAGAACCTTCCCTCTTATCCCATGACAACTTATTTTGCTTAAGAGTCTTTGGTGAGGGACCTTGTCAAAGGCTTTTTGAAAATCTAAGTACACTAAATCCACTGGATCTCCTTTGTCCGCCTGCTTGTTGACCCCCTCAGAGAATTCTGGTAGATTGGTGAGGCATGATTTCCCTTTATAAAAACCATGTTGACTATTTCTCAACAAATGATGTTCATCTATATGTCTGACAATTTTGTTCTTTACAATAGTTTAAATCAATTTGCCCGGTACTGAAGTGAGGCTTACTGGCCTGTAATTGCCAGGGTCACCTCTGGAGCCCTTTTTAAAAATTGGCATCATATTAGCTATCCTCCAGTCATTTGGTACAGAAGTTGATTTAAATGATAGGTTACAGATGACCGTTAGTAGTCCTGCAATTTCACATTTGAATTCCTTCAGAACTCGTGATTGAATACCATCAGGTCTTTTTACAGTATGTAAGGAGCAATATTTTGCCATTAATCATTGCATTTTGTTCTGATTGGTATATGATCTGGAATCTGAGTTAAAGAAACTAGTATAGCTTCATATATCTTGTATCTTTTGGCTCATACAATACTGCCTCAAGTTTCCTGCATTTTGTAAAATCAGGAGCCTTTCAGTATCCAACTCATTCATAGAGATGTAATCTCTTGGCACAGGCTCTTTCCTCACTTCTGGGCTACTTCTATCGTTCAGTCTCTGTAGATTCCTTAATACATCTTTCTTTTGCTAATCTTCAGTAAAGCTGCCCTTTGAGAATTGAGGTGACTGGATGTCAGCCAGGCACTGTTAATTGAATTAAAATGTATATGAATCTTAATTGCTGGTACCACCCGCCCTCCAATTTTCTCATCCGGTGCTATGAGCAGCAGTAAAAGGCATACTATAGGCTCACTGCACCATCATTCTGCCTTTTCCACCATTAAATCCTCAGTTTGTCTCATTATTTCCCTCCCTCCCATGAAGTGTATTAGGACCCTAGGAATGAAAGGAATTATTTTAGGGAGGTCAAAAGGAGCAATGAGATAATAGAGAAAGACAGCGTAGCCTGGATATCAGGGAAAGCTTCCTGGCAGAGAGCTGTATCAGACTGTTACTTCGAAGGAAGGCCATGGTGACCATTTAACAAGCAAAATTCTACAACTCTGGTGTGGGCTTGGGTCATCAGGTTTTGTTAGGAAACATACATGTATAAAGGGACATTTACCTCAAGGGCCACTGACTGGCTGGGTGAGGTATTGCAATCCTTTCATCATGCCTGGTGCTCTCTGAAGGCTGCTGGCCAACCTTGACAGGTCTTCAGTGGCTTGGACCTCCTCTGGCCAAGTCACAAAGTCCAAATGAACCCCTTCCAGGATGTTAGAGTCTCTTGGCCCTTGCTAGGGTCTTCAGCCCAGCTCTGGCCCTTGAAATTCAGCCCTTTGTTCAGGCTCCCAAATAAGCCCTGTCGCCTTTTGGGGTTTATGCCACTTTACCTGTGGTGGTTACAGGAACCTGGGCCCGCCCACTAGTCCAGGTTCCAACTCAGGGACGCTATACACAGCAGCCACATAGTGCTCAACTTCAATCCACTGCTGCTATTTTCCTGGGCCTCTTCTTACCAGGCCCTTTTATCTCCAGCCCTATCTCAGGACCAACATCCTCAGATTCTTGGCTCTCTGCACTCCTGGCTAGGTAAGGTCAGCCAGCCATAACTGTCTAATTATTGGGCTCCTTCAGCCAGACAGGAGCACCCTTCTTCACTCCACTGATCCCAGCCAGCAACTAAAATGCTAAAAGTCAGGTAGCTCCTTTTATCTGGGACAGCAGGCTCCTAATTGGCTGTTGTTAGTCCCACTAGACGTAGAAGGACCAGGCTTCTGTAGATTCCAGAATGGCTGCTCCAGAGGGCCCTCTCTAGGCAGGCCTGCAGGATCCACCTTCACTGCTCTGTCCCATTCAGATTGCTGCTTCCCGGGGCAGTGTGTAGAAGGACTGTGTGGTCTACTGTAGGGAACTGGAAAGGTCAGGTACACCCCATCATATGGTAATGGTTATGTTTGGTATGAGCACTGGCCATCTATTACTCTCCTTTGTCTAGCACAGGGGTAGGCAACCTATGGCACACAAGCTGATTTTCAGTGGCACTCACACTGCCTGGGTCCTGGCCACTGGTCCGGGGGGGGCTCTTTAATTTAATTTTAAATGAAGGCTCTTAAACATTTTAAAGACCTTATTTATTTTACATACAATAGTTTAATTATATATTATAGACTTATAGAAAAGACCTCCTAAAAACGTTAATGTATTACTGGCACACGAAACCTTAAATTAGAGTGAATAAATGAAGACTCGGCACACCGATTCTGAAAGGTTGCCAACCCCTGGTCTACCATCAATTCCCGGTTGACACTGTGGACCTGCTGCTGCTCCCTCTGAAGTCAAGACAAAACTCCACTGGAAGAGGAAGTCAACAAAGTTCAAATGAAGTAAGAAGCGCATGTTTAAGTGAGGGTCATTAACCAGTGTACCAGCTTCCCAAGAGACAGGATAAAGTCTCCATTACTTTAAGTCTTTAAATCAAAATTGGATATCTGCCTAAAAAAATAGCTTGTGGTTGAGCCACAAGCTATTAAATTAGAGGCAGCAATGACTGGGTGAAATAGGTGGCTTATGATGCAGGAGGTCTCTGCATCTCTTTGAGCGAGATCAAGCGTCCTGTGCTGTGACTGACGTGTTTCAGTGCTTGATAATATAACCTATCATAGTAACCAAAGACTCAACAGGCCAGCCAGTCTCTCCCTCCTGGGGCTGATGCAAGATTTTAAACATATTTCCTAATAGCTTGTGCCATCTAGTTTTAAGCAATGAGGCCTCTGTCACATCCCTACCTCATCTCTGTATATATAATCACCTAGGGTGGGATCCACAAAGGGACTTAGGTGTTGCAATGCTGAGTATCACAGCACCTAATTTTTAGGTGCTTAGGGGAGAAAAAAAAAAAAAAAAAAATCACAGGAACAACATTGTGATCCACCAAGGTGAGTTAGGTGCCTAAACTCCCTATACAATGAAAGGGGAAAGACAGATACGCAAGAATGAGATCCACAAAAGCCAGCATGCTAGGCAGGGAGCTGTCTAAGCTAGCCAATGGAAGATGCTGACCAGAGGGGTGTGTCCTAAGCAAGGCATCGGGGGATCATAGGCTGCGGGAGGCTGGGCCTTCCCAAACAGCCTGGCGTGACCCCACCCACGCTCCGCTCCCAGCCCCTCACCTGGTCCTGCAGTTCCCGGTGCTGTGCTCTGCCCTGGCCCAGGCTGGCTGGGCCACCTAAGTGCTGAGTGAATTTAGGCACCTACAGAGCTAGATGGCAGCTGCATGGGGGTTTTGTGGATTGCACTAGAACTGAAAACTGAGATTTAGGTGTCTTAATCTGGTGTTTAGGTGCTCAAATCTTTTAGTGGCTCTGGGACTTAAACGCAGTAGTGGAGCTGTATGAGAGTGGAAGTTTGGGTAAAGATGCTACCTAGAGTGAGGCATAAGGATACCCTCTACACCCTGTGTGCTTTGCAGAGGAGACTGATCAAGAGAGGGATGGGATCGATGGTGCTAGAACAGGGGGGGCCAGAGGGCCAGGACCCTCCCACTTTTTGAAAATGGACAGGCCTAGCCTGTCCACTTTTCTCCATGGTGGACCCCACCCCCTTTCCATCGCCCCGATGCCGCACACCCCGGCCAGGCCAGTGTGGAGCCCGGGCAATTGTGGGAGCCGTGCAGATCCTCCGCCTGCCTGCAGTGTGGGGGTCCTGTGATGGGTTGGATCACAGAAACCCCCTTGGGAGCTGCCACCCGATGTGCAAAGACTACCCCTGCTCCTGTTTTCCCTGCCAGCTCAGGACTCCAGCACCCTGTCTTGCTGAGCCAGACACTCCCGTCTGCTGCAACACAGACCCAGGGTCTGACTCACTTGTCCCAAAGCTGCAAGTTTACCTGAAAACAGCTTCCAGAAGTGTGCTTGTCTTTAGCACTCAGATGCCCAACTCCCAATGGGGTCTAAACCCAAATAAATCCGTTTTACCCTGCATAAAGCTTATGCAGGGCAAACTCATAAATTGTTTGCCCTCTAACACTGATAGAGAGATATGCACAGCTGTTTGCTCCCCCAGGTATTAATACATACGCTGAGTAAATTACTAAATAAAAAGTGATTTTATTAAATACAGACAGTAGGATTTAAGTGGTTCCAAGTAGTAACAGACAGAACAAAGTAAGTCACCAAGCAAAATAAAATAAAATGCGCAAATCTATGTCTAATCAAACTAAATACAGATAATCTCACCCTCAGAGATATTTCAGTAAGTTTTTCTCAGACTGGACACCTTCCAGGCCTGGGCACAATTCTTTCCCCTGGTACAGCTCTTGTGGCAGCTCAGGTGATAGCTAGGGGATTCTTCATGATGGCTCCTCTCTCCCCTTTGTTTTCTTCCACCCTGTGATCCGCGTCGACCCACCTACCCGTTAGGGGGCGGTGGGGAGCTATGAGGTCACTGGCCGGCCTGGGTCACGCCTCCGTCAGCGGGGAATTAGCGGCGGGGCGGCCGCCAGCCAGAGTCAGTAGCGCGCCCCTCAGGCAGGGGAGCGCCGGCAACGGTCAGTAGCGCGCCCCTCAGGCAGGGGAGCGCCGGCTAAGGTCCCGGCATGGCTCGGCCGGGTAGGGGAACGCAGGCCCACCCTACACCACTGCGTTCCAGCCCAGGGCCCTGACAGTGGCAGGACGAGGGTCCCGCCACTGGATCAGCAGCTTCCTTCCGCAATACAGATTCACCACTGTGCAGCTCTGTCCCTGGGCTACTTCCTACCCGATTGCTCATCCGAATTCCTCTGGTCCCGCCGGTGCGTTGGGGTAGTCCGCTGCTGGCAGCTCCAGCTCCCCCTCCGGCTCCTCCAGTTCCTCTGGGTACTCGGCAGCGGGCAGTCCTGGCAGCCCCAGTCCGTCCTCCAGGTGAGGTCTCCGCTGGTCCAGGGCCTCCCCTGGCGTGGCAGCAGGGTCTGAAGGGAGCAGCCCACGGTCTGCGTCTGCCTCCCTCCCTGGTGCTGCTCCAACTGAGCTAAGGGCCCCGCCCTTTATACTTCCTGTTCCACCCCTCCCCTTCCGGGGGGTGGAGCGAGCTTGGGCTGGCCCCGCCCACTCAGGCTGAGGGAAAGACACTTTACCCTCAGGTTCGGAGGGCAGCCACCCTGGCCCCCTACACACCCCTTTATATATCTTTTGCATAAGGCAGGAACCCTTTGTCCCTCTGGGTTTCCACTCCCCCTTACTGGAAAAGCACCAGGTTAAAGATGGATTCCAGTTCAGGTGACATGATCACATGTCACTGCAAGACTTCATTACTCACTTGCCAGCACACACATATACAGGAAGACTCACAGGTAAAGACAGCCATCTGCAGACAATGGGAGTCATCAAGATTCCAAACCATCATTAATGGCCCACACTTTACATAATTACAATAGGCCCTCAGAGTTATATTTTATATTTCTAGTTTTAGATACAAGAGTGGTACATTTATACAAATCAGATAATCACACTCAGTAGATTATAAGCTTTGTAATGATACCTTATAAGAGACCTTTTGCATGAAGCATATCCCAGTTACATTATATTCACTTATTATCATGTTTTTATAAAACTATATAGACTGCACAACATCACAGGAGCCCGGGCAATTGTGGGAGCCATGCAGACCCTCCGCCTGCCTGCGGTGTGGGGGGTCCACGTCCGAGAGCAGCCTGTGTCCCTGGGCTCCCAGCCCAGTGGAGGGTCCATGACTCTGTGCCGGCCCCCCACAGCTGCCCCCATGGCGCTGTCCCCGACCTGGCTCTGGCTGGGGTAGGGGGCCTTCAGAGCTGCAGCCTGGCCATGGTAAGAACTGCACAGGCAGCTGTGGGGAGCTGTAGACGGAAAGCTCTGACACCATTTATGCAGATCTGTTTAGCTGCTTGCCGGTTGGGGTGCGTGAATTCCCATCCCAGTCTCCTGCCTAAGCTCGATTGCTGAATGAGCTCCATGAGATGCATCCGCTTCAGTCTGTGGACACTTGCAGGCCAGGGATGATCCTAACTTTGGCTAGGTTCTGGATTTTAGTCAAGCAGTTCCAGAAAACGTCATTGTCAGTCTGAGTAATTCACACACACAGGAGATCAGAGACTCTAACCCTTCCTCTGCATCTAAGAGAGGCAGGGGAATTTAACGCCATGTTATACAAATAGCAGTAGTAGCTGTAAAAGCCAGGGCAGGGAAATAGAATCTCATGCCTGAGGGCATCAGCTGTCCATGGAGGATCTGTGTGAGACAGGGAGGAATTCCTTTTGCCTTCCATACAAAGCCCAATTGGCAAGGTTCACTCTGAGGGTGGGGGCTTTGCTTTCCTCTGCAGCATTAGGTAGGAACCACAGTAGCTGAGGCAGGCTATTGGGCTGGTTGGATTATCGGTCCAGTCTGGTAGGTCTGAGCTCTGAGTTGTTCTAACAGGGTTTGCAGCCTGAAAGAGTTCAGTACAATCCGAGAGAGAGAGAGAGAGAACACAACGAGAAACTGAGATGGGATTAGATGCTTCACTGGCTTCTCCAAATTAAACCAGCTTCTCAGTCAGTGTGCTTACTTCTCCCAGAGTCCTCCTTATAGTCTAATCATGTGCTGGTAGCTTTCCTCTCCACCCCTCCGACTAGGTCAAATTCTTTCCACAAAAGTGAAAAAAAAACTATACAGACATCAAGCCAGAGCTCTGCTTCCAGGGCTCCTCTTTTACAGGTGTAACCCCAGTTGTGGAGAGATTAACGCTCACTACAGAAATACCAGACTCTAAAAACAAGTCAAGTGGCCTGTCATTCTAAACTTGTCTGGAATATTTAGCAGTGGCAATCAAGAGCTGGGAAGGGTGTCAGGTCTTCCTCTCTAAACTAATGACAAATTTTCCAGTGCTTATAATAAAGAAGTTTTAAGGATAGCTCAGTGGTTTGAGCATTGGTCAACTAAACCCAGGGTTGTGAGTTCAATCCTTGAGGGGGCCGTTTAAGGATTGCAGCGGGGGGAATCTGTCAGGGACAGTACTTGGTCCTGCTAGTGAAGGCAGGAGAGTGGACTCAATGACCTTTCAAGGTCCCTTCTAGTTCTATGAGATGGGTATATCTCCATATTATAAACAAAAAAGAGGAATGCTCCTTTCTTTGTTTAAAGCCAATATGCAGATTTCCATGGTGCAGATCAGATCAATTCAAGGGCTCTTTAGGGACAAGCAAATTCTTCAACTGGAAAAAAGAACCTTCCAAGAAGGAATCTCTCTGTTCTGCTGCCCACTCTAACTTACTATTCAGCCTCACTTCCCAGAAACAGCATGAATCATACTAGTTAAACAGAGCCCATCTGCAAAGATCTAGGCTTCAATAACTGATAAGTATTTTATCTATTACATTTCTTGAGAGACCTCACTTTATAAATAGTTTTCCTCAATTTTACATTTTATATTCTTTATCACAGCATCTTTTTTTTATTTCCCTTCCTGTGCATTTATTTCACCATGACCTACTGCAATGTTAGCGGCATTAATGTCAAAATATTTGTACAAATGTTGAATTATTAGATCTATTAGAGCTGATTCAAATGAGTGATTTACCAGTAGTTTTACCAAGTGACCCATTGAGGGTGCAGAGTGGGTAAATGTAAGTGGTTTTGGGGTTTGTTTTTGTTTTTTTTGAGAGAGAAGCTGAAAGGTGTATATTGGAGCCAGCAAAATCTTTCCAATTTACCCTTTGCTAGAGCAGCAAAAATTAACAATGAGAATCTCTTGCATTCTTACAGTTTTTTTCATACCAAGAGACCCTGAAGCACTGTAAAAAAAACACACCACACCAACCTGCACAGACACAGGTGGAGAAAAGGAGAAAGTCGCATATAGGAGGACCTACCATGTGCTGGGCACTCAGTCCTAGCCCTGAAAAGATTATAGTTGTTGAAGTCAGTAGGCAAGGGTTCAGAACCTCTAGAAGTCAGGGTACGTTCGTTTATGGGCCGACGTGGATTGGGGCTGGGATGTAATATCAGTATTTGCACTAACCATGCATAGGACCTTTCATCCAAATATGCCAAAGCACCTGATGAAGGCAGTTATTATCCACTGTGACAGACCCATACTAGTGAGGTACAGGAGTCTGATAGAGGGCAAATATACTGTCACTCGATAAGTAGTTTTCTGTTCCCTGAGTGACCAGAGCAGGGGCTGCACTAGAGTAATCAGGAAGCTGCTAGAACCAATTAAGACAGGCAGGATAATTAAGATACCTGGAGCCAATTAAGAAACTGCGAGTTTAAAAAGGACCTCAGTTCACTTTGTGGTGTGCATGTGAAGAGCTGAGAGTGAGAAGATGTATTGCTGGAAGACTGAGGAGTACAAGCATTATCAAACACCAGGAGAAAGGTCCTGTGGTGAGGATACAGAAGGTGTTGGGAGGAGGCTGTGGGGAAGTAGCCCAGGGAGTTGTAGCTGTCGCACAGCTGTACCAGGAGGCACTCTAGACAGCTGCAGTCCACAGGGCCCTGGGCTTGAAACTGGAGGAAGATCTGCACAGCTTTTTGCCCCCCCCCCCCCCCGTTATGAATTGCACAAACTGGGTTTTAGAAAACAGATTTATTAACTACAAAGAATAGATTTTAAGTGATTATAAGGGATAGCAAACAGATCAAAGTAGATTACTGAGCAAAAAAAGCAAACTAAGCTTAAGACACTAAAGAAACTGGCTACAAGTAGTAATTTCTCACCCTAAGTATTGTTTTAAGCAGGTTGCAGAGATTCTTGAAGACAAACTTATTTTACTTGCAGTTTAGAATTCCAGGTATTACTTTCACAGGCCAGACACCTTCTAGCCTGGGTCCAATTCTTCCCCAGTTCCGTCTTAGGTGTTTTAGTAGTCATCTCGGACAGGAATCTGGTGAAGAACCAACCTGGATTAACTCACTCCCCAGCCTTAAATAGGATTTACATATGGCGGGAATCCTTTGTTTCCAACTTTGATCCCCACCCCCTACTAGTGGAAAAATACCAACAGTCCAAGATGGTGTCTAATGCCAGGTGACATGATCACAAGACCCTGCAGCATCAAAGCAGCATCCCAGGGAGCTTCTCGTGAAGGTGGGAGATTAGCATCTTCAAAGACCTATTCTCCCTAATGTTTATTGACTAACCAGCCAGACTGATTGCATTTTATCTGGTGGGTGTGCCCCAGGTGCAAACACTTTTGCAATTGATACATAGTCAATATGCCTAACTTCAGATACAGAAATGATACATGCATACACATAAGATAATCATTTATTAAATCATAACCTTTCCAATGATCTCACATGATCCATCTTACATAAAACTTCTTAGTTATGCCATATTCATATTATAACACTATCTCTGTGAAGAATATGGGCATAGTGTCACAGAGAGTTCCCCATAGGACTTTTAGTTTTGTACTTGAAACCCAAGTAAATCTACAGTGGTCAGTTCCCTCTGGGACAAAGTGCAGAATTAGCTCTCTCAGGGAGCTGCAGCATTTGCCCAGGGTGAGCAAGGACCATGTCCACAAGCTTCCTGCTAGTTCAACCCTAGGTGCCCTCTGGGTGGCTCTGAAACAAGAAAACAGTCTATTCACGCAAGAAGCCAAGCAAGCACTGCCAGTTACTTCCTTACATTAGGAGGAATTCATATCCAGATCGAAAAGAGAAGAAGTGTATGAAAAATGCTGGTATTGCCCTATCCTGTGGATGATACCACTAGTATTGCATCATAAAGCACAGTGCAGGCAATCTCCCACACACTATTGTGAAAGGAAGAAGAATATAAGCCTCTGGCCCATGATACCACTTTATAATACTTATGGGGACAAATATTGGCTCCATAAGAACAGCCACACTGGGTCAGACCAAAGCTCCATCCAGCCCAGTGTCCTGTCTTCCGACAGTGGTCAATGCCAGGTGCCCCAGAGAGAACGAACAGAACAGGAAATCATCAAGCGATCCATCCCCTGTCGCCCATTCCCAGCTTCTGGCAAACAGAGGCTAGGGACACCATCCCTGCCCATCCTGGCTAATAGCCATGGATGGACCTATCCTCCATGAACTTATCTAGTTCTTTTTTGAACTCTGTTATAGTCTTGGCCTTCACAACATCCTCTGGCAAAGAGTTCCACAGGTTCACTGTGCATTGTGTGGAAAAAAATACTTCCTTTTGTTTGTTTTAAATCTGCTGCCTGTTAACACATGAACTAGGGGTCACCAAATGAAATTATGAGAAGGACACAGGTACCAGTGCAAAACTTCATATCCACCAAACCAAATGTGGAAAGGGAGGTTCACCTACTGATAGGCTGATTGTTGGATGGTTTTGCTATGACCTTTATCCAGCTGTGACCACTGTATCACATATCTCATTTCCTGATTTAACACCTCCTCAGAAATTCTTTGAAATATGCTGATGCTTAAAGCCGCTTATGGTAAAGTGATGTCCTAAGATGCAATTTCAGCATTGGGAGTTAATGGACAAAGGTTGGAAAAGGGGAAGAGATGAAGGTAATGGGAATTATATTATATTTTGATAAATCTTTTGTACTGAAAGTTCTCTTTCTGTGGGATAATTCCTGTTCCCATTGCAATCAATGGCAAAATTCCTGTTAGTTTAAATGCCCTTAGTTCCATTGAAGTTAAGGGCTGGGGGAAAGCCGACAGGTGCAGAGGAGCACGAAGGAATCAGACATAACTAAGAGAGTGTGCATAAAGATAGCAGTTACATGCCATATATTATATATTGGAGATACAAGAATATGCACTGCATACTGAGATATACTGGCATTAGAAAAAGTTCAGAAAAGGGCAACTAAAATGATTAGGGGTTTGGAATGGGTCCCATATGAGGAGAGATTAAAGAGGCTAGGACTTTTCAGCTTGGAAAAGAGGAGACTAAGGGAGGATATGATAGAGGTCTATAAAATCATGAGTGGTGTGGAGAAAGTGAATAAGGAAAAGATATTTACTTATTCCCATAATACAAGAAACAGATGAAATTAATGGGCAGCAGGTTTAACACAAATAAAAGGAAGAAGTTCTTCACACAGCGCACAGTCAACCTGTGGAAATCCTTCTCTGAGGAGGTTGTGAAGGCTAGGACTATAACAGGGTTTAAAAGAGAACTGGATAAATTCATGGAGGTTAAGTCCATTAATGGCTATTAGCCAGGATGGGTAAGGAATGGTGTCCCTAGCCTCTGTTTGCTAGAGGGTGGAGATGGAAGGCAGGAGAGAGATCACTTGATCATTACCTGTTAGGTTCACTCCCTCTGGGGCACCTGGCATTGGCCACTGTCGGCAGACAGGATACTGGGCTGGATGGACCTTTGGTCTGACCCGGTATGACCGTTCTTATACATAGGGAGTATCTTATTTAATCAGGATTTGAACTGCCTTATGCCTATGCCTATTTACTTTGCTGTGCACAGATTAATCTATTGCTAACACATATTGCAGTTATTGCTGTATTCACCGCCCCAAAGAGGCACAAGGAGAAAGAAAACAAATAATTTGCCCTTATATAATACCATCATCTGAGGAGCTCAAAGCACTCTGCAAAGATTAAATTAGCCTCAAAGCAACCCCTCTGAAGTTACTTGGTTAAATGGAGACAGAGCAAGATTAAGGGACCTGCACAGGACACAAGTCAGTGGCAGAGCTGGGACATGCCTTTAAAGGTGGGGGAAATAAAGTCCAGTGGGGAAAGGGGTATACAACTGCAGTTGCCAACTAGACCAGAAGTTGAAAAGGCTGAATGCATACTTGTAAGTGTCACAAAAAGAGAGGGATTAATGTCCCTTTTGACAGAACCATTCAAAGAGAATAGAAATTTACTGGTTTAAGAAAGAAACAGTTCTGCCTCAGAAAGACACAAGCAGCTGTTATGCTGTTTGCACAGGATTCTTTTAATGTCCCAGTGTCTGCAAACCACAACTTGAAAATCCTCCCTGCCACATAACATTCCAGACCACAATTGCATGAAACAGAAAAGTCCTGTTAGAAATTACCAGAGCTGTCTGAAAACTGTGGAAAGTTTTGCGTCACATTGCAAAGGCTTTTCCTGTGGAAAAAATATTTTGCAACTTTCTATTAATATTATTCTTTGCTGTCAGTTGATGCTGGAGGCTTTAAATTTTCTGGTTTCTGAGGATTTTTCATGTTGCTCGGTAAGAACTTTGAATGCAGCTTTATTTTGTAGCATTTCTCCTTTTTTTAGCTGACACCTTTGGGTCTCCCCCATCGACTCTTCTGCAGACACGGAAGAGGATAGGAACGGAGATACATGGAAGCGGTGAGGTTACAGGAATGAGGAATTGTATGGCACAGCTGCATAGTGACCTAGGTCCCTGCAGCAATCAGTTGATGGCCTGAAGAGTTAATAAAAAGAACTTTTTTTTCCTTCTTATGTGAAGAACATTCCCACAAAAATCTCTGGGGCGTAACCAGCCTGTGATTCTTTATTTCAGTTTTCTGTCATGAAAATTATTGTGCAGCATAAAGGACAAAACAAAGATATGACTTTCAGTGTTCTCCAGTGCTTTGAAGTCTCTGGCAGCAGACCACAATATCAAATATAAAAGACTGGCGCAAATAAATAAATGCCTTTGGGAGTGAGCAAAACCTCCTGCTTAATACAATACATATCCTCCCTGATACAAAACAGAATTGCAAAAAGTTTAAAAGGGGAAAAAATATTTTCCCCCTGCATCCTGACTATTGTTAAAGCAATGCTCTTCTCTAGCTCAAACTGGAATTAAATCAACTTGATGAGCAGGGTGAGCGAGACAGAGCGAGAAGGAGGAGATGGTCACGATCACAAGGTGAAGGGTGGTGGGCAGGGGAAAGAGCAAAGTGGACTGAAGAGTGATCAACACAGTGAAGTAATGACCCAAGGACGTGTGAGTAGAGCTAACAGCTGCTCAGCAGGCAATCCCAGTGTCATCTGCTCTCAAAGAACTCATGGGGATCTCAGGTGCTATGGACCACTGAAGCTCTTATTCAGACAATACTCCTGCTGAAGTTAGTGAGAGCCTCCCCTGCCTGCAGGCCTGAGGCCTAGAATATGAGTGACATAGAAGAATTTGGGGGGGGAGACATAGGGGGCAAGAATAAAAAGTCAGTCACAATGGACATCAGTAGGGTCCCCAAAAATCTAACATATTGCTGCCTGAAAGGTCTGTGAAGGCTCCCAAAATTTCCCCCTCAAGGGGAAAAAATCTTTATGGATCCCAATTCTGAGATTATACTGCCATCTTCTTCTCGTGGGCTAAAGGGTTAAAATTCTCTGCACTGCATGTGCTTTCCAGGCCTGGGCTTCCTTTTCCAATGTTGATGATGTGTGTGCATCAGGCATTCCTGACCTCAAAGCTCACTATTAGTGTTCTATTGTAGTTATGAATGCGAACAGATTCCTCAGTTACATTGATGGAGTACACCTGGGATGAATTTAGCCCTGTAAGATTGTATTATTCCTCTATATTACATTGGACTGTAGTTTTAGGATTACATCTGATTTAACCCTCTTTCCCAATCTAAATTCCCTGTCAAAATGAAGGTTAAGCATAAAACCTCAGTTTTAAAACAAGTGATGCACAAAACTGGTGTGATAAATTGGGGTGGGGGGGGAGCTCCCTTTCATAGACACCCAGCCAGCCAGCTGGCTATGGAACCCCTCTTGGTGGTTGTTCTCTGTGCTCCCTGAGCGCCGACTCTGCAGCCAATGGGAGCTGCGGGGGCGGAGCCTGCCTTAGCCCCGCTGCGCTGCTGACTGGAGCCACGCGCGCTGCCCCCTCCGCGTGCCGCTCCAGGAAGTGGCCAGCCATGCGTAGGGTGACCATATTTCCCTAGGCTGAATACGGGACACCAGGTAAAATTACCCGTATTCAAGCGAGTTCAACGGCAATCAATCATACAAACATTCAAATTAACATTAAGTTGACTGAGCCCCTGTTAAATAGAATCCAACTACACGGTATTTCTTTTTATTTACCTTCTTATCTTTAAGGCTTTAGGGTTCACACAGGGAGGGGGTGACACACACATCCCTACCCGCACATACCCACACTGAGAGGGGTGACACACACTCCCATACACCTCTCACACGTACGTGCGTACATGTGTGTGTTTGTGTGACCAACCAATCTGACCCTCCCTACCCAGCACTCTCCATCCTCCATGCCTGGCTGGACCCCCAGGACAGAACCGCCTCTCCTGGTACCTGGCACAGTGTCTTCCTGAGTCAGCACATGGGGTGGAGGGACATGCAGGGTCACATGCGCCCCTCCCCTGGTTTCTGCCAGGGTTCACACCAGAATGTGGCTAGCAGCAGCCATTTGGCACTGTGCCGGAGGGAAAGGATGGGAGCTGCTTCCAGCTGCAGTGGAGGAGCTGGGGGTGGGAAGGGATGTCCTGGCCTCTGACCAGCCTCCAGGCTGCTGCTGCTCATAATCTAGCCGCCTCCTGTCCCCTGGCTACAGCGCGGGCAGGAAGGGGTTAAGCCCTAAGGACGCATTGTGCGCCAGGGCCCAGGGAACCTGACTGCAGGGGCTTCAGCGACCCGGCCAGAGAGGTGACTCAACAGAGGAGGGTGCCTAGGGGACGGAGCAGCCCTGCACTCCCTGGGGGCAGACCCAGGGCTGGGGAGGGCAGGGGGGAGAAGTGCGGGTGAAGAGGGTGCTAAGCCCCAGCCCATGGGACTGCTGTTGAGCTGCAAGTCCGGGGTGTGAACAGGCTGGAAATCACTTCCCCCGACCCCGTTACTCCAGAGCTTAGCAGAGGGGTGGAGAGGCTTCCCCGAGCCAGTGCTGTGCAGGGCTTTGGCACACGCAGGGCTTGGTTCTTCCTGGCCAGCAGCCCAGGCCGGAGGGTCTTGGGCTTTCCGGGGTGCCAGCCCAGGCAGAGGTAATGGGGGAAGGAAGGAGCCTGCTGACCAGGCTATGTGTGAGCTGAGCGCCCTGCCCAGGGGCTGGTTCTCCATACAGCACTGGGAGTGGGACGCGCCCTGCCAGGGGAGATATGGAGGAGCATAGGGGCTGGAGGATGGGGTGAAGGGGCAAAGCAGGGAGAGGACAGTGAGAGGGGCAGCATGTAATGGGCCGATGGGTGGGCAGCAGAGGCGACGCATAACTGGCCGCTGCCTGGCGCCTGCCTGCACTCACCAGCCTCTGTAGCTCACAGGCAGTGGGCCCTGGAAACGGGACGGGGGGCAAGACCCTGCTGGCCGAGAACCGGCACGCAGCAGGGGCTGCGCTGATGGACCAGCAGTGGGAGCGGCCAGCCCTGCACGCTGCATCTTTGCCCTGCCACCAACCTTGCACACCCACCCCCATTGTCAGCCACTGGACAGCCCCCCATACTCATCGCTGGTGGGCGGGCGGCTGGCAGGCAAGCAGGGATCTGGCCAGCAGCCGGATCTTCCAATACTGATGGGGAGGGAGGCAGAAAATACAGGACAATTTGCCCATTGTTAAGAAAAAGTCAGGACACCTGCAGAAGGGCTTAAATACAGGACTGTCCTTTAAAAATGGGACGTCTGGTTACCCTAGCCATGCGGCCCCTGCGGGGGAGACAGGGAGCTCCGTACGCTGCCCCTACCTGCAGGCACCACACCCACAGCTCCCATTGGCCTCAGTTCCCAGCCAATGGAAGCTGCAGAGTTGGCGCCTGGGGTGGGGGCAGCGCATGGCAACCCCCTGCCACACCCCAGGAACTTCTGCCGCAGGGATGTGCTGGACGCTTCCGGGAGCCCTGTGGGGCCAGAGCAAGTAGGGAGCCTGCCTTAGCCCTGCTGCACCGCCGGCCTTTTAGTGCCTAAAATCTCCTGGTTTAGTTTCAGTAGCCTCAGGAGATACAGCCCGATTCCGGGAGACTCCAGGCAAAAATGGGAAGATTGAAATTTGAGCTGCTTGCAGGGTTTCCAATGGAGGCAATTAGCCTGTTTACTAGCAAAAAACACCATGAGCCCGCCAGTGAGTATCCACCACCACAAAGCAGGCAGATGAGTTCCTGCCACAGCCAATACATCTTCCCACAACTAGGCAACAACAGAAATGGGGAAGGGTGGAGCACAAAGGGAGGGGTAGAGCTGGGAAGATGGAGCAGGCAGGCAGTGCTAGAGCCGGGCAGGGCGCGCAGGAGGGGACGGGATGGAGCGCACAGGGAGGGTTAGAGCCGGGCAGGAGGGGATGGGATGGAGCGCACAGGGAGGGTTAGAGCCAGGCAGGAGGGGACGGGATGGAGTGGGCGGGGCGGGTTAGGGCCGGGCAGGGCGTGCAGGAGGGGACAGGATGGAGCGTGTACTACACAGTATTCAAGGTGTGGGCATACCAGTGATTTAGATAGTGGCAGTCTAATATTTTCTGTTTTATTATCTCTCTTTCGGTCTGGTCAGCTTTGCCATCATGTCTGCCACTCCATCTCCTGGGATCCTGTACCTTCTTTCTAATCCTCAGAGATGTCCTGACCAAACTGGGCCAGAGAGAGAGGGACCCACACAACATCGTCACCCCTACTAGCTCTGGCTGAATCCCAAACACCACCTGGGACAAAAAACAGGATTGGCCTTTAACAACAGCAGCTCCATCCCACAGCAGTTAACCTCTTTTCCCCAAAAGGACAGTTCTTACCATCTTTGATATCATCTAAGATTATCAAACAAAGGCTTTTCCTTCTAAAAACTCTCTCCAGCTAAAGGGAAAGGGAACAAGGTATATTGTTAAAATGAAACCCTTACTTAAAGCATTTGAAATGTCAAGTATTAACTGTTTTTCCTTCTTTGCTGTATCTTTAATAAAAGGTTCAAAGATTTTTAATGAAGTGTTTGTACCACGGTATTAAGCAGGCGGAGGTCTCTGTCTGCCAAAACCCAAACTTTGTCTAACATAGTTTAATGTTGGACAGTGACAGGTTATGTTAGCTCTTTTGGTCCATTTATTCCATCTACATTAATACAACAGGACCCTCTCTTATTGTGGTGTAAGAGTGCCTTACATCAACATAGCTTACGTTGGTAAGGAATGCACTTACACTGAAAGCACTCAAACTGGAATAAGCGCACCCACAACTACATTGCTCTGAGTGTGGAAAATCCACACCCCTGAGTGACACAGTTATGCCAACCTAACTCCCAGTGTAGACAGCACTTTGTCAATGGGAGGTCTTCTCCTGTTGACATCCACAGGCACTGGCTTCTAATTTTCCCTGAGGGTGCTCAAGCTCTGCTTAGCCCCAGATCATAGGCACCGATTTCCCCCCCTTTCTTGTGGGTGCTCGACCCCCCCCCCCGTGCCCGGCCCTGCCCCCACTCCACCCTGTCCATGAGGCCCTGCTCCTGCCCCGCCTCTTCCCTGCCCCCATTCCAACCCCTTCCCCAAATCCCCACCCCAGCCCCACCTCCTCCCCTGAGCACGCCACATTCCCACTCCTCTCTCTTGGAGCATGCTAATGCTCCCAAACAGCTGTTTGGCAGCGGCCGGGTGGTAAATGCTGGGAGGTAGGCAGAGGAGCGGGGACACGGCATGCTCGTGGGGGGGAGGGGAAAGAGGAGGAGGGGAGGGGAGCTTGGCTGCCAGTGGGTGCAGAGCACCCACTCATTTTTCCACAGGGGTGCTCCAGCCCTGGAGTACCCACGGAGTCGGCGTCTATGCCCCAGACCCCACCCCAACTTTACCCCTTCTCCCAAACCCCCATCCCCACACCACCTCTTTCCGCCCCCACCCCATCCCTTCCCCAAGGCCCCACCCCACCTCTTCCCCACCTTGTTCTGCCCCTTCCCCCAGGCATACCCATCCCTGCTCCTCCCCCTCCCTCCCAGCGCCTTCTGCATGCCGCTGAACAGCTGTTCCACAGCATGCAGGAGGTGCCAGGAGGAGTTGATTGGCAGGGACCGCTGGTGGGCAGGAGTAGGGGGAGGGAGGGGAGCTTGGCTGCCGGTGGGTGCTAAGCACCTGCTAATATTTTTCTGTGGGTGTTCCCACGGAGTTGGCGCCTACAATAGCTACTGCCTCTTGGAGAGGTGGAATACCTACTCTGACGGAGAAGCTCTCCTGTTGGTGTACGTAGTATCTTCACTAAGCACTACAGTGGTGCAGCTGCACACACTGCTGCAGTGCTGTAAGTGGAGACAAGTCCTGAAATGCCTTTTACAGGGAACAAGATGCTACTTTATTTGTTGCTTATACATGCACTTGGATGGGAGTGGGTGAAACCATAGGACACAGGGGATTTCGGTCTGGTCATGTTCTTTTTGGGTGTGCCCATGACCTCTTTAGTATCACTGAACAAGCAAAGTGCTTGGAACCACTAAGGACCATAATAGAGCTTGCACTTAAATTAGTGTGTTCTATACCACTTCCCTTCCCTTATGGGACAGTCAGCACCTAAGCTAACCATTTACCACATACGACAGAAAGAGAACGAATGAGAGAAACTGACTGCACCTCTCAGTCAGGGTGAAAAGCAGAATGTGGTTTATAAAATAATCATTGAAGATTTATGGCAAGTCTACACGAAAAAATTAAGTTGACCTAAGTAATGTCCACATACAGCCACCACAGTAATTGAATTGGTTTTACACGTCCATGCTACTCTCCTGGTGTCAGCAGTGCTCATCCTTACCAGGAGCACTTGCATCGTTTTAACTGCATCAGGAGAGTTTCTGAAAGGCAGCAACAGTCAATATAGGCAAAGCACCCTCTACGCTGACACTGCATCAACCTAACTACATCGACTTAAGCGCCATGCCTCCTGCAGAGGTGAAGTTATTAAGTCAGTGTAGCAGGCAAGTTACAGCAGCGGGAGCTATAGTTTAGTGTAGATGCTTACAGGGTTAGGGTGACGTAAGCTGCCTTATGTTGACTTAACTCTGTAGCATAGACCTAGAGAGACATCATGCGGAAAAGACTCCCTCTGTTCTGTTTAGGTGAACAAAGTGAGGAGAGAAATGTCTCAGATATCACCAATCTGCCTATTACACATCACATTGTGTGGGGTTTTTTTAAGCAAGAAAAGAAATGTGAACAATGAAACATTGACACAAGAGGCAGGAACCCTTTTGCCATCAAACGGTGAAGAGAACCAATCCCTCTGCTCATTGTGTCACCACTCCCTCAGTGAGCGACTGGCTGAGTCACCACTACCACAAGGTCAGTTATTCCATTGCCTCCCATTCAAACGCCCTCATGCAGGGTGACTTACTCTGAAGCAGGGACTGGGCTGAGAAGCACATGTTAATATTTCACTGCAGGTGAGGATTTTTAAGTCAAACATTCATCAATGATCAATATCACTAATGGGGGGTTGATGAACAGAGCCTCTGAGCAGAGACCATGATTGGTCCAGGTGACTCACCCAACAGGGGGAGGGATAACTCAGTGGTTTGAGCATTGGCCTGCTAAACCCAAGGTTGTGAGTTCAATCTTTGAGGGGGCCATTTAGGGATCTGGGGCAAAAATCTGACTGGGGATTGGTCCTGCTTTGAGCAGCACATTAAACTAGATGACCTCCTAAGGTCCCTTCCAACCCTCAAGTTTATACTTGGGTTGATGGTGCACCAAGGGCCAGATTTTCAAATGATAAGTGATAGTTAGATAAGGGCAACTGGGCTTTTTTTTTTTTTTTTTTTTAAAAAGGGGGGATTTGATAGCTGCTTTCAACTACCTGAAGGGGGTTCCAAAGAGGATGGATCTGGACTGTTCTCAGTGGTACCTGATGACAGAACAAGGAGCAATGGTCTCAAGTTGCAGTGGGGGAGGTTTAGGTTGGATATTAGGAAACACTATTTCACTAGGAGGGTGGTGAAGCACTGGAATGGGTTACCTAGGGAGGTGGTGGAATCTCCTTCCTTAGAGGTTTTTAAGGTCAGGCTTGACAAAGCCCTGGCTGGGATGATTTAGTTGGGAATTGGTCCTGCTTTGAGCAGGGGGTTGGACTAGATGACCTCCTGAGGTCCCTTCCAACCCTGATATTCTATGATCCTTTCCTTCCCCGCCTCCTTTGGCCTTCAGTGTGGTTGGGTTCCAATGCATGAAGACAACACAACAGCAAGGGTCAGCCCTGGGAGGACTCTAGGTTAGAGGGGGCAGTGCAACTAGACAAGCACCTATTAGGAAATCACTTTGCACAGCATTTTTTTTTCCTGGAAAGCTGTCACAAACACTTGCTTTCTTTTTAGCAAACAGTGCCAATGTGACTCAGTAAAAGAAACCAGACTTTCCTCATCCAGGCCATAACATTTACATTCCAGGCCATAACATCTCCTTTGTCTTCAGGGAGGGAAGGCATGAAATTATTCATTTTTTATACAGGGCCAAGAGTTTGCTAAGCACTTTTCAGACAGCATGAAGGGAGGGTTGCTGCCCCAAGCACTTTCAATTTAAAGATGTACACACACACACACACACACACACACACACACACACACACAAATCTATGAGAAACAAGGGAGCTGTACCCAAGGGGCTCCAACCCACTGGAAGTTCTTGTCTGCAAAATCTATGAAGTAGCCTTTTTGACATCAATGCTGTTACATCAGGGATGAATTTGGTCTGGTATGTCTTTCTCTCAGATTCTCTTCTGTAACCATTATGGTACTGCTGGAAGACTGGCTTACCTAATCCCTCAGCAGATGTACGGCTGTGCCTCACTTTCCATGGAGTGAGTCTTCCTAGGCTGGTGTGTGGATTTGAGACTTTAGCCACAGTCCCCCACCTCTCCCTTCAGAGGCAATAAAAGTCCAAACAATAACACACGCTCCTTCAGCTACCCTGGGATCAAATAGTTCCCTTGGCCCGTCCCAGATAAAGTCCTTCCCTGTGGTCACAGGGGCTCCCCCTCCATAGCGGAATTAGGACCCTCCCTCAATTCAAGGCTCCAGCCTGGGACACAAAGCCGCTGTTTGCCTTGCATTCCAATCTGCCTTGCCTCAGAGTTCCCTGGGCCACTTCTTGCCTGCTCCCTGAAGACTTCTGCCAATCCCAGTCCCACTACTAGTTCCCCCTCCATAGAGAACCACTGCAGGTCTCACTCCAGGCTCCCGGCTGCTGGTGTTCCACAGGTCTCCCATGAGGCCTTCCCCAGCCACTCCCAGCCTGTTGCTTGTTCCCTCTCAGCAGGGAGCCATGCTGGCCCTGACCCTGGCCCGCAGTGCTCTCCATGGGCAGCAAGCCCTGGTCTTCCTCCACTCACACAATGGTGATTTCTTTTATGTTCCTCCCCCCAGAAGCTATGCTGCCTCTCTATCAGTATGCAGTCACATGACCCCCTCAGTCATGTGCTCCTCTGGGGGCCTGAATCCCACCCAGAATCATTGGACCTATGTCCAAGACCCCATAAGAGGTGTGCAGGGCCAAGCTGGGCTGAGCCCTTAAAGGGCCAGCACGCTCTGATAGTCTCAGATGGTACTGGGGTTACAGCTATCAACAGCAACAGAAATCCAGCTCGCACTCCTAAATCGAACACAGGCATCTCCTGCACCCAGTTCAGTAATGGATTTCCCAGACTCAGCCACGGCTCAGGAGGCAGTCCGGAACATCCCATGTAGGGGTGCACGTTAGCTCATGCTACACTATAGTGCCAAAAACTCCCACGGGTGTACTGAGGTCCCACATCACAGAGCCCCTCGATATGTGCTCCTGGAGAGACTTCACCTAGAATATGGCATACAGTGCTTAGATAATAAGGCCATAGGCACTGTGGAGATACCTATGTAGACTAACAATCAGAGTCACATTGATTCACTTTTAGGCACCACAGTACTGAAGAGCTGGAGACAAACTAGTTGGAGACAGTGGAGACTAGCTCATGGTTCATCACATGACTTATTTTACACTATGCATCTTCATAGTGGTGTTTACACTTAGTCTCATGGCAACTCGACAGTTAAATAGATAATTGGAGTTACATCCAGCATATTGCTGGTTAAATTAGAGCTGGTAATTTCAGTGAAACACATCACTGAAACAGCAGGAGAGTGAAAAATATGTTCCCAGAAAAATTATACCAGACGTGCCTACTGAGGCACTACTGATTTTCTACTGTCAGAGTCAGCATTTCTCTCTCCTCACTTACCAGCAAGTAAAATTTAATATCAGATCAGTGACAGAAACAGATACGAATGCTACCAAAATGAGACGTAAAATGAGATCTTACAAGAAAGCTAGGACTAGCCCAAGGCTAGCTAATTTCTGGAGAAATGATACGCTCCATGTAGAGCACGTCATTACCACAGGAGCTCTTTGTTGTGTGGTTTGTAGTTACAAAAGAAAACTGAGAACTGAATTTCTTCAGCATTAACGTGAGCTCTGCCTCACTCTGCTTCGGAGCCTTCCCAAGGAGAGCTCTGCAGATGCAGTCTGGTGACAGCATCCCTGGGAACTTGGCTCTATTGGAGAGGGCTTCAGGGAGCGAATATTAAGGCACAAAAGTCAGGCAGAAGCTGCATCATCGGCTTGTTCTGTAGGCTCTTCTCTCCCCACCCCAGGGAGTTCTGCCAGGAAACTCTGAAAGGGGGTCCTCAGGCAGTCTCCAGTCTTCCATGTGGATTCCTCCTGCGTAAACTCCTTTATTGCTCTATCCCTTTGTACCTGCCTCTCCCACCCCCTGACATTCTGTCTCCACTTACCCTTACAACTTCCTTAGGCCACTTATCCTTACAGTACTGCCAACCTCAAGAGAACTAAGATCATGAGTCAAACCCCCCAAAATCATGAGATTGGCCAAAAATATCATGTTTTTTTAAAAGACTATCCTGTTATTTTTGGTCTTTTGATTTTTGACCCCCCCCATGCCCATTGTGTGTGTGTGTGTGTGTGTGTGTGTGTGTGTGTGTGTGTGTGTGTGAGAATTAGTGCTGCCTACTCTCCCCAGTTTATTGGGGGAAAATGATTTTGGTCCCTGTTGCAGGAACTCTCACCCCCACATCTGTCCATCCCCTGTCCAGCAATAAATTCTGTCCCCAGCCCCACCTCACCTTCTCCTGTGGCTCTTTACCTCCCGCCCCACACTTAGGGCAGGATGCATCAGAGTCTCCCCTCTTTCAGGCCGGGCCAGTGGCTCCAGAGGCTCTTCACCCACCTCTGCCCCTTCCCATGTGGGTGCTGCAGGGAGGCAGAGGAGCAGAGACACCATCCTGTCCCCATTGCTCACAAGTAAGGAGGTGGCAGCACCACCTTGAGCTGCTGGGCTTTCGCTTAAACGGCTTCGGGTTGCTATGGGGAGGGAAGAGAGAGTTCTGCCTGCAGTAGATCTGGTTGGTTATTCTTTCCCAGGAGGCGGGCAAGTGGGGCAGGCAACCAACCAGAGGGCTCAAATTCACAAGAAGGCTGGCACTTTAGGAAACATTGCCAGACTGGCAACAGACTCCAGCCCCAGCCAAAATTCCCTCATTACCAAAAAGTTGGCAGTGATACGGATATGTTTTCCCCAGCTCCCCTCACCCTTGCTATAACAGCTTCCTCTCTCTTTCTACCCATCTACCCCACATCACCTATTGCACTGTGCCTTGAGAGACACTGGGTGAACAATGCTCTCTCAAATTAAATTGCATTGTTAAGAGGAGAAGGAAAGGACCTTTGGACCCTGGAAGCTTGTGTATTATAAATTGTTTGTTGGTGCAGGGAAAGATCATCACATTATCTCAGTTGTCAACAGCCAATTAAGCTCTAAGACACACTGGAGGCACTAGCAATGATCATAACTGTCAGACAAATATTTCATAACAATAAATAAACCAAATCATAGGAGATGTTTTCCAGACACATTAAGCTTAGAAAAAACAAGTCTTTTAATTTTTTCAAAGTTCTGCCTAATGGTAGTTTGTAAATCATATTCTATGAGCTATTGCTTAGAAGAAAATATCATCACTATACAGCCTTTAATGTCAAGCTAATCAGGGTCTTCTCTTATGTTTATCTTTAGTGTCCCTAGGGCAGAAGGAAAGACATAGGGTGATACAGTCTCAATATGTTTAAATATACCCAGGAGCTTGTTTTCAATAAGCCCTAAACACTAGCAAACCGTATGCCTTGTATTGAGCTAGGTCACTATAGCGTAACATTGCAAAAGTGTCTTGCTACAAAGGAAACCAATTGCAAACAATATCTGGGATGCATACCACCTCCTACTTCAATTTGCCCTGCAAATATCAGCTCTCCCCTATCAATCAGTATTTGGAGAGCACTGTGCCATTCAAGTTCTGTAGCAAAATGGCTGAAATTCACAGATGTTAGAGAGACAAGGTGAGAGGTAATATCTTTTATTAGACCAACTTCTGTTCATGAGAGAGCTCTGTGTAAGCTTGAAAGCTTGTTTCTCTCACCAACAGAAACTGGTCTATTAAAAGATATTACCTCACCCATTTTGTCTCTTTCATATCCTGGGACCAACACGGCTACAACTACACTACATAAATAGATTTATTAAATGCTCATACTCTGAAACAGGTGACTATGGGTATGACCCTCTTCCCATTGATGTTAAAGGGAATTTTGCTATTGACTGACTTCTGTCAGAAGAGAGTTTGGCCTAGTGTTTCTATCCTATTATCCTTAACCACTGGCAATATTGCATTTCGCATTTGCTTGTAATTCTTCATCAGCATATAGAGACAAATATTTTAGCTAGATAGGAATGGGGTGGGAAAGGGGTTTAACACTGGTTTACTTTGATTGCAAAGCACACCAGCTAGGAAATTCCCAGTTCCCACCACAGGCAGGAATGTATTAGTCTGATATATGGTTGTTTGCATTATACTGCAAAAAGTGTGGTGTTACAGATAGGACATATAGCTGAGGTTCCAATAATTTGTGATTAAAAATTTCCTGGCACTTTTCATTGGAGGTAGAGTATTAAGTCCAGGTGTCCTGACCAGATTCCAGTTGGATAATTACAATCTGCCAACCTGTAATTTTCCCTGCAAAAGCTCTGGGGCTCTTCCATTTCTGTTCTCAGCTGTTTATATTTGACACTTTTTGTCCATAGCTCTGCTTTACAAAGAAGTGGAAATATCGTCTCACATTCCCATTTTACAGGAAGGAAATCTCCGTGTCCTATTTTTACAGGGAATAACTGACTTGCCTGAGGTCACATGCTAGATCAATGGAAGAGGTAGGAACAGAACCCAGGTCTCCTGGCTCCCAGTTCAGTACCTAATGACCACACCCTCTTGCCCCCCATTCAGTAATACTACTATACTCCATTTAAAAGGTGCTGTATTGTACTTCCTCTTGTAGAAGAGAGCAGAATGCTACCTTCTTGCAAGCCATCACCATAGCGCAGGTCCATGAGAAATCAATAGTGAGCAAAATGAAGCCCTCCCTGTTTATTGCACCTGCTCTCCCCCAAAGCTGAAAAGCATTCAATTTCATACAGCATTTTCTTTCTGGAGAGATATCTCATTCCAGGCAGAAAGGTTCATTTAATTATACAGGAGATACTAGGAGAGGGAGATGTGATAAGGTGAACATGAAATGCTATCGTGCACAGACGGGGAGGGGGTATGCCTACACAGCAACAGCTGTGCACATGCTAGTCTACCCAACATAGCTTGAATCCAGTTAGTGTAGGTAACAACTGCCATGAAGTCAGCATGGCCCAAGCTTCAGAGCAGGCTAGTGAGCAGAGTACATACCAAGGGCCCATGCAGGGCTTGAACTACCCACGCTGAAGCCCATACTGAACTGTTTTCATTGCTATTGTTACCTGCAGTAGCGGAATTCAGACTGGCTTGGCTTGAGCATGGTAGCCCATGCTCATGTTTTGCAGTGTAGACATACCCTAAGAGAAAGACTGGTGGCACCTGTTGACACTCTACAGAAAGAGAAAGTACCAATTCTGTGTATTGATGATCTATGTGCATTATAGTTTGCTATGGTAGGGTAGACATAATATTAGTAATATCAAAAGTGTGTGTACTGGCCATATTTCCCTGTGAAATCTCTTATTGGTTTATTACTGTAAAAAGAATAAAGTTATGATTCCCATGTCATAATGTTAGATGAGGTTGTTATTGCTTTGAGAGAACTCTTACTGGGTGACAAATAGTCCAAAGGGATGGATTCATGTCTTTAAACTTCTCAGCTGACACTGCATGGCCTGGTTACTACTGTAAAGACTCCAGCAAGGATCAAGCAGTAAAGTGTTCACAAAGGTAAATAAAGAATTACCATACTGAGCAGCTCTTAAAGAGGTAAGCCTGAGAAATGTCAACATCCCAGGTTTCAGAGGGGCAGCCGTGTTAGTCTGTATCAGCAAAAACAACTAGGAATCCTTGTGGCACCTTAGAGACTAACAACATTTATTTGGGCATAAGCTTTCGTGGGCTAGAACCCACTTCATCAGATGCATGGAGTGAAAAATACAGTAAGCAGTACATATGAGAATAGGCCACTTCCACCTTAATTGAATTGGCCTCGTTAGCACTGACCTGCCACTTGATAAGGCAACTCCCATCTTTTCATGTGCTA
This sequence comes from Trachemys scripta elegans, assembly GCF_013100865.1. Taxonomy (NCBI): domain Eukaryota; kingdom Metazoa; phylum Chordata; order Testudines; family Emydidae; genus Trachemys; species Trachemys scripta. Next base: position 103,643,381 of record NC_048306.1, on the reverse strand, counting down.
TAATATATATTCTGCTTACTGTATTTTTCACTCCATGCATCTGATAAAGTGGGTTTTAGCCCACAAAAGCTTATGCCCAAATAAATTTGTTAGTCTCTAAAGTGCCTCAAGGACTCCTCTTTGTTTTAACATCCCAGTTGCAAGCTTTATCTATCTGATTAACTGCAAATTGATTCTGCCTTTTCTAAAAGTCTCCCCTGAAGTAAACAGAGAAAGTACTAACTTATTAAAATAACTTTTCCATAATGTGCCAAGTAATAATATAGCACTTAAACAAGGAATGTGATGCTTGTGAGAAAATGCTCCTCCTCCCCCTTGGTATTTAAACGTACTTACATATGCTTGGTGAATCATTAACCCCAGGGGGAATGGTTCTCTCACTATAATTATACCCGCCCCCTGTGCTGGAGCGCCTACTAATTGCAGTGGTAACCTTCTCATTTTGGAATTTTACAGTCAGAAGTGGAAAATGGGTATTAATGTTCCTTCTGACCCTGTTTTGATTTAAATAAACCTTTTCTAGATGGGCAATTTTATCCCATTAAATAATGTTTGGTTAGTAATATTATTAATAGAATAACCACCAATCACAAATGACAAGGTTGCTATTACATCAAGGGATCCTAGTGACATTTCAAACCATGAGGCTACAGCTGGAGGGGTTGTTTAGAAATCATTAAAACAACATGGAGTCTGGTGGCACCTTAAAGGCTAACAGATTTATTTGGGCATAAGCTTTCGTGGGTAAAAACCTCATTTCTGCATCTGAAAAAGTGAGGTTTTTACCCACGAAAGCTTATGCCCAAATAAATCTGTTAGTCTTTAAGGTGCCACCAGACTCCCTGTTGTTTTTGTAGATACAGACTAACACGGCTACCCCCTGATACTAGAAATCATTAGAATCTCAAGCAGGTGTTAAATGGTTTTAATTTCAAAAGTCATATTACTTCCTAATGCATTTCCTTAATTGTACCATGACAACATTCTTTGACTTATCTTAGTAACAAAATAAAATAATAGCACTTTACTCAGGAGACCCCCAACACATTGTATAAGTGTTCATAAACCTCAGTAAGTCCCTGTGTGGGAAGCAGCATTATTCCCCTTTCAGAGAGGGTAACCTGAAGCCCACAGAAGGTATACGTCTTGCTGAAGGTCACACAATGAGTGAGGTAGTGGAGCAGGGAAAATAACTCAGGAAAACATCTCCCAGCCCTTTGCTCCAACCACAAGGCAATATTCCCTCTCATTCACAGAGGGAAATGTTGGCTTCCTGAGATACCACCTCCGTAAATTGATTGTCCAAAACCCAAAAACAATAGTGAGAGCAGAAAGAGATACCTCTGGGGAACGGCCAGCCTACGTAACAAAGTAAGTGGCAAGAGAGCTGTAATATTTGGTCTAGTTCTCTTTGTTGGGCTTGTTGTGGGTTGGTGTTTAGGGGCCTGCGACATATAGGAGATCAAGCTAGATAATCCGGTGGTCCCTTCTGGTCTTAAACTCTATCAAAAGTAGGGTGACCAAACAGCAAGTGTGAAAAATCGGGACGGGGTGGGGGGGGGGTAATAGGAGCCTATATAAGAAAGACCCAAAAATCAGGACTGTCCCTATAAAATCAGGACATCTGGTCACCCCAAAAGACAGTAAGTGACATCCTGCACAAACTACAAAAAGCAAGTTAGCTGAAGGTCAAGGTGTCTAGATTGCTGGATCTATGAGGAAACCAATTCTTTGCATTTGTTTAGTGTTTTTCATCACAGGATCTCAACTGTTATAAGGTTGACAAATATCATCCTCATGATATAGGTGGGGAAGTGAAGGCACAGAGAGGAGAAATGGTTTGCATAATGGGAGAGTTGGGAACAGAGACTTGGTCTCCTCATTCCCAAGTCCCCAGCTCTTAAGCTCTTCTGACACCTAGCCTGTGTCTTTTTTCATACTCCACAGTAGTCTGGTGAGAGACCTGGTGGTACCGTGCACTTCTCTTGTATTGTGTTGTTGCTAAGGGGGAGCAAAGGCTTCAATTGTCAGAAGCATTCACTAGTTTTTGGGTGCCCACTTTGAGATGCCCAAGATGCAGGCTGAGCACTCAAAATTAGTGGATGCTTCTGACAGTATCAGCTTTAGTGTTCAAGTTCCTGCATACAAGAAGTGTGAGTTTGGGTAAATGGTTCCTGTTTGGGCCAATCTCAGCAGCACGCTCCATTGCGGGGAAAAACAGAGAGCAAATTAAATAAAGTACATTTTATTTAGCACTCAAATAATGCTTTTCCTGTTCAAAGTGCTTCACAAACATTATACAGATTAAAAGAACAGGAGTACTTGTGGCACCTTAGAGACTAACAAATTTATTTGAGCATAAGCTTTCGTGGGCTACAGCCCACTTCATTGAATGCATAGAATGGAACATATAGTAAGGAGATCTCTGTAAGTGTATATATATATAACATGAAAAGGTGGGAGTTGCCCTACCAACTCTAAGAGGCTAAATAATTAAGATGAGCAATTATCAGGAGAAAAAAAAAGAAAAACTTCTGTAGTGATAATCAAGATGGCCCATTACAGACAGTTTGACAAGAAGGTGGGAGGATATTTAACATGGGGAAATAGATTCAGTGTGTGTAATGGCTCAGATTAACCCTCATAATACCTGCCAGAGGCAGGTAAGGGCAGGAATAGGAAATTCCTTGGGACATGGAGGGCACACCCGCCCTATGACCCTGACCTTGCGTGTGGTACTGACCTCTGTCTCCCAAGCAGCCAATATAACCTTGATGCTGAGCTTCCCCCACCCTTCACTGGGGCAGGAGGGGGCAGCTGAGCTGACATTAACCCCTTGTTCACCAGGAAGCAGGCCCTGTCACAGGGCTAAACTCACCCTGATTTGAACACACCCAAACTTTGAGGAATCTCAAATCTTACAGCATATTCGAATTTTTCAGCTGAGCCCCACCTCAGATATATTCTGATTCAATGGGAAGGTTTGTCTGTGCAGCTCCTATTAGCATCCCAGAGAGTCACAGCCCACTATTGCCAGACCCAAGAACCCACCAGCAGTGGGATGAGCCACAGAATGTTGGGAAGCATCTCTGAACTGAGCTAGCAAAATGAATTTCACTCTCAGCAATTAAAGGCCTGACACGGTTCCTCAAAGCTACTAGGAGTTTGGCTATTGATTTCAACAGGTGCAGGAGCCATCTCCAAAACAAAGATTAAAGCTGGAATTTTTTTTTCCCCCAAGTCAGGCTCCCCATTGTGTGGGCTAAAAGTGTATACACCTGTATTTACGTTGCATGCAGTTATCATGAATGCACATCAGAAGGCTGCATACATGCACACTATACATGAAAGCACATAACACACACACTGGCTCTCATACAGCCCCCACAACTGGAGCACCTTCCTCTGGCAGGCCACAGCATGACAGGCACACCTGCCTCAGTTTTTCTCCTTCAGAATCCAGAAATAGTCCAGAGCATCTTCCCAAGTATAAATACAGCCCTTGTAGAGTTCATTTATTATAAAGGAAAGCCCCCATGCACACAGACAATAACCATAGTCCCGACAATACATCAAGTAGAGACAGAGACTCCACACCACTTACCAGTATCCCTCACCTTCCTTCTCACCCTCTCTAGCCCTGAGAGCCATCAGGCAAGCCCTCTGCTTCTCTCAGCCTTCAGTTCTCTTCCTCCACTTTCTCCGGCCATGACTCTCTGGCTCAGGACAACAGAGTAGCTCCTCCACTAGCTCTTAGCCCTTTTTAGCCTCCCAGCACTGCCTCAGAAAGATGAACCAGCTAGCCCCTTCAGAGGATCCTAGCCCTCAGCTCTTAAATTCCACTTGGAGTGAGCTGATGATTCACAGGTGCACAGGCCCTGCTCCCTCTTAAAGGGCACCGATTGTAGTGTCCATGCAATAGATGTCCATCATTATTCAGTTATGCATGCAGTTACAGTAACTGATTAAAAATCAGCCTTAAATGTTTACCTTGTTCATTTACAAAAATTCTAAAGCTCAAGACCCTCCTTCTTTCAATGGTGAAACAAACACCCCTGCAGGCCCCCAGGAATTATCTTGTGAATTCCTTTTCTTGTTGCTCTATCAAACCAGTCATCATATTGAAAAGTACACTACAAAATCTAAAGTAATCCCTTCATCTTACAGGTAGGACTGTACTGTTTTGGAGATGTGGTTTTCTGGAATGTTCATTTTTGTGTGAGGTTAGGCATAGTGAACAGCTTCTAGAGAAGAAAGGATGCACAGGTTGTATCAGGACTCCTGGCTTCTTGGGGAATGGTCTGTCAGGTGGAATGGAAGTTTGCACACAGATATTTCACCCCAGCAGAAAATTAGTTTGCCTGACGGGGTTGTTCCACAGTGAATATGGGAAAAGAGAAAATACACAGATAAATAGTTGGAAAAGTGAAACCCCCTGGGGCACTTTATTTATTGGAACAGGGCAACAAAGAGCTGCAGTTCTCATTAGATGCTAAAAGGACTCCAAGAGACACTAGCCCTATTTATACTTCCAGGGCCTGATTCTTCTCTCACTCACACCTGTGTAATCAATGGAGTCATTCCCAATTTAAACTAGTGTAAAGGCCCCTAGTATTTCATGCTAACAGAGCACTAGTAATTGTCAACTGTGACAGCACAGCGGGCTTCCCCAGTGGGGAGAGAAACAGATCAGCAGCATAGGACCATATGTACAGGGCACAGTTCTGTATTCAGAATTGCATGCTGTAGGCTGGGTGTTACACTCATTCAGGCAGGGCCGGTGCTACCATTAAGGCAAACTAGGCGGTTGCCTAGGGCGCCAAGATTTGGGGGCGCCAAAAAGCGGTGCCCCCAATTTTTTTTTTACAGCATTCCTGGGCTGGGCTGCCAGCGATGCGCTGACACGTGCGGCTCAGACTCCCTCTCCCAGCACAGCGGCTGCTCCATGCAATTATTGTCATTGCCAGCGGGGGCGGCGTGCTCGGGGAGGGGGCATAGCAGAGGTGAGCTGGGGTGGGGAGCCCTGCGGCAGCTCCCCCCTCCCCGCCCTGAGGTATCCCCCCTCCCGCGGCAGCTCCCCACCCCCCTGGCCTGGAGAGCCATGCGGCAGCTCCCCACCCCAACTCATCTCTGCTACACCCCCTCCCCGAGCACGCGGTCACCGCTCTACTGCTCCCGCCTCCCAGGCTTGTGGCACCAATCAGCTGTTTGGTGCCGCAAGCCTTGGAGGGGAGAATTAGAGCGGGGGCGGCGTGCTCGGGGAGGAGGCGGAGCAGAGGTGGGGGGGAGCTGCCGCACGGCTCCCCGGGGGGGAACTGCTGCGGGGGGAGGGTCCCTCAGGGTAGGGGGGGGAGCTGCTGCAGGGGAGCTGCCGCAGGGCTGGGGGCGCAAGGTGGAAGTTTCGCCTAGGGCATAAAACTTCCTTGCACCGGCCCTGCATTCAGGCAGATTAGACTGAGAATTTCACATTTAAAAGATATAAAAATGTTACTGCCATAACTGTATAATGCCCTACCCTACCTCAAACCCCCATTCACTCTCTGCTCCACCACAGTAACAGTAGCAGTGAGGCAGAGCAGGGACTTAAAGCAAGGGAAAAGTTGCTGTTTCATGGACCTTAAGGCCAGAAGGGACCATCGTGATCATCTAGTCTGACCTCCTGCACAATGCAGGCCAGAGAACCTCACCCACTCCTGTAGTGGACCCCTAACGTCTGGCTGAGCTAGTGAAGTCCCCAAATCATGATTTAAAGCCTTCAAGTTACAGAGAAACCACCATTTATACTAGTTTAAACCTGCAAGCAACCCATGATCCATGCAGCAGAGGAAGGTGAAAAACTCCCAGGGTCTCTGCTAATCTGACCGTGGGAAAATTCCTTCCCAACCCTAAATATGCTGGTCTGCTAGACCCTGAGCATGTGGGCGAGAAGCAAACATGATGTCAGGGGTGGGCAGAGAAAGCACTAAGCAGAGAGGATTACTACACCAGCCATTAGCATGGTAAGCTATGCTATGCCCTTGCCCCAAAACCCTTTCAGAGCACACCTCAGGAGAGCCAGAGGTTCCTCATGTAAGCCAGCCCCATGTTGTGTACAGGCTATGCACACTTGTTAAGCCAAATGGATCTGGTGCAAAATAATTTATTTCATGGACTAAAGCCTGAACCTGCACAGGGAATTTTCCAAATGGCCTAGGAGTGGAGCAGAACCTGTGCAGTAGCTCACAGCGCACCAGTGGAGCTGAGCCGTGGTCACTATTGCATCCCATGATACCTCCCGTGTCTGGGTCACAGGATTTGGACCTAAATGCAGGTTGATGTAGACACTGCACCTCTCACAACAATGTGTATGAATCTGCCTCCCTAAGTATCCAAAACAATAGGAGTTAAAACAACGTCCCATCTGACAGAAAGGCAAGGAAGTTCAGTTACCGTTCCCCAAGCAATAGGCGACCCTGTTCACTGAGCACATTAGCAAGCTGCATCAGCCTGCCCATGAATGGGGAGTCAGGAGCTGAGAATGAGTAATGCCAAGCTCAGCCACAATAGCATTACAAACAAAGAGACAATTCACTGAGTCTCATGGGCAGGGGACTTGCAACTCTCCCAGTCATAGAGTGGTACCAGTCTGTGCACAACGGCTCAGCAACACGAGGATGGGTCAGCTTTGTCGTCTGTCCATTGTACGAGTGGCTGAACTCTCTCGTGGATATGTCTCCTGTTGTTCTCTGCCCTCCCAGCACTGAAAGAGACCCTGTCAAAAATAGAGGGCCTAAGACGCACATCCCTCAAAAATTGCACATAGTATCTTTCAGGGGACTCATCCACATTGCAACAGTAGTAATAACGCTCTGCACTGCAGTAGTGGGGCGAGCACTTCATGAGCAGGAAAGCCTGGCTTCCCAGCACCCCTGAGACAGCAGTTACTGTCCCATGGAAGCATCAAGGGGTTAGTGGCTGACACAGGCCATGCAGAGGAGGTGCTGGGAAGAGAATCTATTTAGGGTCTAAGCCTCATGCATCCAGATTCCCAGAGCCCTGTGCCTCAATGTAAATGTATCAGACACAATGCATAGAGTCTTAGGCAGCTCCTTCTTAGGCGGCTCAGTGTCTCCCTCCAATGACATTGCTCTTGTACCTGGTCACAGCTAGAATATCCTGTGGTGATAGCAGGCCGTGTGGCTATTCTAAGTTTATTCCTGCCCTGGGGGTTGCCTTTGGAATGGGGCAGGAAGGAGGGTCATTAGAGATAGGCTCATCAGAGGAAGAATAGATAAAAGGGAAATGTGGGAGGAAATTCAATGTGTGGAGAACTGTAAAAGGACAGAGTCTCCCTTACCTGCAGGGATACAGGCTGGGTGAGGAAGAATGTCACCTTCCTCCTCCTCTCTCATTTCATCCTTCCCATGTTTCTTTACCCTTCTTCTGTTTTTGTGTTGCTGAGAGATCCCTCGTGTCTCCTGAAGTTCATTAATCAGCATGATCAATGTGCTCTCAGCTGAGCCCTACAATTAATCTGTAAAGTTTGTTAGGAAAAAAGGCTGATCCGTTCATAGACAATATTTATTGTACTTGAGTACAAATATTGCAGCATAGTCTGTGTGACTGTCCTAGCAACGTCTGGATCTAGGGAAGGTCATTCCTCAGCAAGAGTAGCCTCCCTATTGCACATGTGTCCTCTATAGACTATAGCAGGAGAGAAACAGTAATTACATGGGGTTCCTCTGTGGATAGGAGCTTTTAGAACTCAGATTTCAGATGGTTCCAGAGGTGTGGTGTTCACCTCTGCAAATAGCTTTGTTCTGTGCAGTGCTCTTCTGAGGGGTCTGCTCTCTGCGGTGTCATTTTGCTGAAGGCACTCATAGAGGAGACAGATGCAGGCAAGTGCTTTCTTATGAAGACTTCGTTCATGTTCTGTGTTGTTCTCAAACTAAAATAAAGGTTATTCTGACTCAGTGTGCCTGTCCTTTGGGTGTTGAAAAGAAACAATTCCCAGGTAGGCTCCCCCTCTGACTCTGCACTAGCCTTATAGCCAAGGGAACATATGCAGAACAGTGGGAACTAGTGACATCTGAATCTGGAAAACCTCCCTCATGCCCCAAGAAAGAGAACAACAGAAAAAAGTAAAACCTAAGGCAGGTCCTAACATGTTCCTCACAGAACGACCCAGACTCAAGAACTGAAAGTCTGATATACACACTTAAAAGCCACAATTCAATAATTTCCAAAGAACCAGGAAGACAGAAACTCAGAAAAGTGAAGGTGGGAACATGGAGAGAGCAAGACCCAGCAACTAACACACAAGAAATTAAACCTCTGACTTCTAGAGAGTCCCCATCCCCTCCCCGCAGCTCTCTTATCCCCCACCCAGTCTTTGAGATGGTCCGTAAGGAGACAGGCAAGTCTCAAAGGTAGCCAGGACACATACAGCATAGGGCTTTCTTGATGAAAATCAGCACCTCAACATGCACACAAAACCAAAGCAGTTCAAAGAATCTGAAAAATTAAGTATCAGGGGGTAGCCGTGTTAGTCTGTATCCACAAAAAAAACAAGGAATCCGGTGGCACCTTAAAGACTAACAGAAAAAAGGTGCCACCGGACTCCTTGTTGTTTTTGAAAAATTAAGATGTTCTTTTGCTTTGGACTGCTAACATACTTTTTAAACTACAGGGGCTGGCCTTTGCCTTAGTACTCAGCAGGGGAAGGTGTCTTTGAGAAGTCCAAAGGAAGTTAATTAAGAAATTAGCTAGTTAACAAATCTGAGGAATTGTCCCAGATTGAGGTTCATAGAAGTGGTTTTGGAGCAAACTGATAAATGAAACAGTAACAAGTCACCATGGCCAGGTGGTATTCACCCAAGAATTGGCTCTAGATACAAACACTATCAGTTAACAAAGTCCAACCTGGGAAGAAGATTGTTGCTACCTACCTATCCCAAACACTTCCAACCAGCTGCCACAGAACATGCTCTGTTAGTCTGGATCCTTCCCCCTGACCATAGCTTTTATTGGTTTGCATTATATGCAAGTGACATAAAAACATAATGAGCCGTCTTAAGATAAGGCATAAACCCAACTCAACCTTATGCATAAATTGGCAGTGCAAATCATAATCCACTATATAAAGTGCAGGCAAAGTGCTGAAACAGAGAAAAACCCAGGCAAAGAAGCAAACTCACAGGCAGAAACTTTTGGGAAGGGAGAAAAAAAATCCCAAAGTTTTTGGGATTTCTGCCCATATGTAATTCATTACCAGTAACTCCAAGTGTTCAGAAATCATGATCAAGTTACCCAAAATCATGAGTTTAGTTTCAAAATCATGAGATTTAAAAAATCAGGGGAATTATTTGCCTTTGTTTTGAGAGCCACTAAAATCATGGTTTCAAGATTTTCTGTGCAACCATGAGGGGTAGAAAGGGCCTTTTTAAAAAAAAAAAAAGAGAGAAAGAAAGAAAGCTGAGATTCTCACCTAATCACTTGCCTCTGGGAGCTGGGGTTTTAAGATAAACATCAAATATTGGTTGGTTGGTGCCTGAAGAGGAAGAATCTCACCTTGCCCAGTCTGTCAGGGTGAAAACTCACGAAGTCAGAATCACCAGCAAGAATAAATCATGACCCAAATCTGAAAATAAGTTTACTGTAAATTCTTTTCCTGCTGGATGGGAGGGGGAACCTCTGATCTGGTGTCAGAGCCTTCCTCATTCAAAGGAACCATCAGCAACTGCTCCATGCATCCTCCAAGCTGCATGGTACTCTTGAAGTACTCCAAGCCCAGGATCTTGTAGTTATGAAGCTGGATCCCCTCTATCATTACAACAATAAAATGGCCAGAAAGGGGCTCACTTTTACAGGTCTCGTGCTGTGTCATTTCTTCCATCATTGTAAATTTATTGAATCCTGTACAGGATTTATTCCTGTCCCAGGAGGCCATTTTCTAGCTTGACTGCACCAATAACTGGTAGCTTAGGAATGCCATTTATTATCAGAGATGGGCTTCAGCTGCTAAATTCAAATCTAGATAATGAAACACAGAGTCTGGGATTTCTATCCCATTACAAAAATAGGAAAATACAGCTATGCATCTGGACTGAGGTTTCAAACTCCCCACAGAGTTCATAGGATGTTTAGATATGGAGGTTTCATTCAGCCCATCTACTTATTAGAAGTTTTATTTCCAGGAACGTTTGCCGTCAGAAGCACTGCTCAGAATTTGAGTTTCCTCAGCAGGGCTGAGCTAAATGAACTGAGTTTTTCCCTTTAAGAAACAAGCTCAGTTCAGCAGAACACTTTTAAATGTGATTTCTATCAGCAGAACTGGTTCCCAACCTTAACAATAAGAAAAATCTGATTTCCAAGCTCCTTGGGGAAAGGACAGTGCCTTTGTCTCTGCTCTGTACAAAGCTGTGCAGACTGATTGTGCTAAATAAGTAAGGATTTGGCTGGGGAGAAGCAGCTGGGAAGTGGAGCAGGGTAGCATCCAGCGGCACTTAGAGGAATGTGAACTGAGAAATAAGAGGATCTCTGTGTGCTGTTACACTAATCAGAGTAGCTCCTTACAGTTATTCCATATACATGTCAGGACAAGGAAGAGCAGAATCAGGCCCATTGGACTGGACTGTAGTATGGAGTTAGGCTAGTGTATAGATCTGACTACCATACATTCTTCTCATGGATCCGCTCCATTACTTATCCGAGTAGAGCTGTCTTCCCTCAGGGTAGCAGGGTGAGCCGCAGGGTCTCAGGGTCTCTCTTTGCTTGGCTTGTTCGACTGAAGATACTAGGAAATGAGATTTCAGTGTCAAAGGAAGAGTCTATGTTTGAAGGGAGAACTAAAAGTTAAGTTTGATCCCTTTATTTCAGCAGCTGCTGTGGTGTTCCTGGAACTCCAACAAATTTCATCCAGTGCTGACTCAGCACAGTATCCCACAGGCACGCACATCCCAGGAGGTGCATTGTCGGGGCAGGGTTTGCAGACTGACTCTGTCTGGTGGAGGAACAGAGGACTTTGCTCTCCAGCCAGCACCTTTCAGCAGCACTGAATACTCTTTTATAAGAATAAAGATTAAAACAACAACAAAAGACTTGTATTTTCCTGCCAGTCAGTGTCGGAACTGCTCAGCTTCCCTTAGTACAGCAATATTACAGGCTGCTGCGCTAGGGGAACCCAAACCAGGCAGGAATTCTCTTTATGGCTTCAGGAAGACAAGCTGCTTTTACACTCCATTAAAAAATTCATAGCGACATGGATTATGCAAGAACCACCTCCAACAACAAAATCAGTTTCCTCTGCAATTAAAAAGCTTGTGTTTAAATTTCCCTTGTAGTTTTAATTGAACCCTGGGAAATTAAATTATTTTCATAGTCATTATCAACTAAATCCAGCTTGGTGGCTGATTTTATATTTTTAAATCACTGTTTGAAAAGAGAAAGTGGCATTTCTGTGATTTGTCAATGTCTGAGTTCTTACAGGGGTTCTGAGTGTTTGTAGTACTCCCTGGGGACCTATGCAAATATCAGATAAATAGCTTAGGCAGCACAATAATCAACAATTTAATTTCTTCTAAGGCTGACATTCAATTTTAACTCAGGAAGCTGGTCTGACCTCAGGCAGCTTTTTTAAACAGCAGCTATATAATACTCTAAATCCATAATGCACTTCACAAAACAAGAGCTCGGTCACACTAGAAGCTGCCTTTAGAGGAAGGAAATATTAAGAGAATATTTGTCTCTTTAAAAGAAATCTCAGCTATAGATTTGATTACAAATGTTTTCTGACAGCTGAGTGCCTAAACTCACTTTAATAGCTCTATTGTGGAGGGAGTTTGGTACAATAGTTAGCCCAAAGGACGGAGATCCAGGGTACCTAGCTAATCTATCTGTTGAAGGATTTATATTGTTACCTGTCACCATAGTATCTGAGTGTCTTCCACATATAATCAATTCCACGAGTGAAGTCCTTGGACTTCATGAAGTCTCTGGCAGGTCTTCCTTTTTGGAGTAAAATTCTGCTGGGGGTATTTTTTGTTTGTTTGGCTTTATTTGTTGGCCAGCCAGAACATATTACCCTTGTACGCCACAGTCTGCACTGGTTGCCAATCAACTTTGAGGGAAAGGGGTTGTCAAAGTATTCTCTCCTCAACAGCTTGTATCCTGGTTATCTGGGAGATCAATAGGCTGGCTGCCATAGACTCATAGAAGCGCAGGACTGGAAGGGACCTCGAGAGGTCATCTAGTGCAGTCTCATGCACAGAGGCAGGATTAAGTATTATCTAGACCATCCCTGACAGGTGTTTGTCCAACCTGCTCTTAAAAACCTCCAATGATGGAGATTCCATGACCTCTGTAGGTAATTACTTCCATTGCTTAACTACCCTTACAGGAAGTTTTTCCTAGTGTCTAATCTAAATCTCTCTTGCTAAAATTTAAGTCCATTACTTCTTGTCCTGTCCTCAGAGGTTAAGGAGAACAATTTATCACCCTGCTCTTTATAACACCTTTTTATGTACTTGAAGATATTATCACATCCCCTCTCAGTCTTCTCTTCTCCAGACTAAATAAACCCAGTTTTTTCAATCTTTCCTCGTAGGTCGTGTTTTTTAGACCTTTAATCTTTTTTGTTGCTCTTCTCTGGACTTTCTCCAATTTGTCCACATCTTTCCCGAAGCATGCTTGCCATGACATAGAGGATTGGGCCAAAAGAAATCTGATGAGGTTCAACAAGGACAAGTGCAGAGACCTGTGTACCCTGCTGGGACCACCATTTCAGTAAACCTAATTACAGGCCCTTCCCAGAGCAGCCAACTCCCCTAGAGATGGACAATGAGAACCTTTCTGAGTACATCATTTACAGAAGATTGTCAACACTCTTTACATTGGCCATGCTGCAGTTCCTTTGGTCTTACATTTGCACTATGGTCTTCGTTCTTTTTTAATTCATGTAGTGTAATTTTTTATCTATAGTCTATATAATAAAATAGAAAATATCATAACGCCACTACATAAATCCATGGTACACCCACACCTTGAATTCTGCTTGCAGTTCTTGTCGCTCCATCTCGCAAAAGATATATTAGAATTGGAAAAGGTTCAGAGAAGGGCAAAAAGCTACACAAATAGGCTGATCCTGGTGTGAAGTTGTGCAGCATGAGACAGTAGTTGGAGGACTGCTGGATGCAGAGTAGTTAGGAATGTGTCCACATGTACCTGAAAACCTAAACTCACTGCAAAGTGGAGATCCTCCTGTTCCGAGGAGGGTTACTGCAACCTAGGGCCCCAAATAATTAGTTTTCAAAAGCTGTTTTGTGGGGATGCAAGCCACTGTAAAGCTAGTCTGCTGTAACATGCCTGTGCAGACAGGCCTTAGTCTGAGGTATTGCTGTAGTGGCAGTGGCTGTGGTATCCGGGGATCAGTAGAGTTAACATGCTCCTTATCTGTGATGTTATTTGCTCTCACTTCAAAACCTGTATAGTGCCTCCAACCAGGATGGGGCCTTGTCACTGACCAATGTTTGATTTGTAAATGGGTGGCTGTGCTGGTGCCAGCTGGGAACCATTGCTCCATGCCATGCTTTGTGACTGGTGCTCCACACTCCCCCTCACGATCTGATGAAGACGCCTCAGTGCTGGGCCCTACTGCAATGCTGCTGCTACCTTCTATTCTGCTGGGTGCCCTGTCGCTCATTTCAGGCCTTCGCCTGCTCCACACCCCACACATTAAGGTCTATAGCCCAAAGGGTCGGTAAGTCCAGATGTAGGTAGCCCGAGGGATCTGTCACCCAGGAAGTGCCAGTGACCACTGACCCTACGTGTTTCAGGACAGGCACGTTTGAGCTAGGAAGATGATAGGAAAGAGCCATGCATAAGCAGAGAAGCTCACGTAGACACGATGACCAAACACATTTTTCCTCTCTATTTTTTATGATATCATTGTTAGCCATACACTTCGCTTGTCTCTGCTGCTGCCCTATGGCTCACTTCATCCATTTGCTGCACCCAGAGAGGATCAGACAATGGCCACATAGTTGGAGTTGGGGGCGGGGGCACCAACAAAGGTTTGTGCAGAGAATGAAAATACCCCTGCCTTGCAATCCATCATTCTCTTTTCCTGTATCCCTTAATGTGAGGGGGGAAAGACTCCACCCACAACCTAGCAGCGATTTACTGAGGCTGAAATAGCTGGTTTTTAATTCAATGCTCAGTAGTCAGCACAAGTACTAAATTCCATTAAATGCTTTTCTAACACAAAGCCAAAGGTTCAACTATCAGGACAGCTTTTGCTTTAAATGCAAATGTTTGCAGCTTCCCAGGGGTGCCTGGCAATCCACTAAGCCCCTGCAACATGGGGGGGGGGGGCAGCTTGTTGTAGAGAAAAAACGAGAGAGAAACATGGAATTTTCCTGGGAGTGAGCTGAATTGTGGGGAGTGTGCAACCAAGGCCCTCTGTACACTATACCTGTGGGTCACAACCTTTTCCCGCTTGGAAAGCTAGCCAGAAACCACCCCTCCCGGCATCCTGTTTAGAGGTCACAACCCATGGTTTGCATACAGCTGAATATACAATTTGCAGCAAGCCCTCCCCTGGCTTTGGTAGAACTCCAGTGCAGCAGGCAGGAATGTGACTGTAAATGGAGACTAATCCAATCCACCCATGATCGCTGTGTTTGTATATTTTGGCACCAATTGTTTATATTCTGGTGTAACCCTTCTGCCAGGTGGAGCCAGCAGCAACCAGGGCCGGGTTCAATATCTAGGGGTTCCCTTCCATTGATACAACACAGAACTGGCTCAAGCCCTCACCCAGTAACCTGGGAAATTTACACACCACCCCTGGGTGCCTCTGAGAGGCAATACTTCCCCACTCTCAAGCACAGAGTCTGAGTGTAGAAAAGAAACTTTTAATAAAAGGAGGGAAGTAAACTTGGCATTAATTTGGGAAAACACCACAAACAGGGTTCATAAACATAAACTATGAGTAAAAGACCCACCCCCAGTAGGTTGGGCAGTGTCCTTTTCCCTCAGGTTCTTAAGTCCAGCAACTCAAAAGCCCCTTTCACATGGCCAACCCTTCTCTGCACCCTACTCACAGTTGCTGTCCTTGGTCAGTGCAGATCCAGAGTTCAGAGGTACATCTGCAGAGTTCACCTCCCCTCCTGGGAGGGGTAAAGAGGTACCTTACTCGCTCTGCTGCTCATGTACTCGCTCGCCACTCTCTTCCACCAGCTGACTGTCAGTCACCTTCTGCTAGGGTTACCATATTTTCATTTTAAAAAAGGAGGACACTCCACTGGGCCCCGGCCCCACCCCAACTCCGCCCCGGCCCCGCCCCAACTCTGCCACCCCTGAATGCTCCGCCACCTGCTCCTCCCCCTCCCCTGCTTCCCGCAAATCAAATGTTCGTGGGAAGCCTGAAACAAACAGGGAGGCAGCAGGTAAGCTGGGGCTGGGGCGGGGCGCCGCTGAGCGGCCCAGGCCAAGAGGCTCTGGCCCCGGTGTCTCCCGCCCAGCTCGGCTTGGGCCCTGGGGCGCCGGCCCCTGGCCCAACACCCCCTGCCGAGCACTGCCGGCCCCGCCCCAGGCTGAGCATCGCCGGCCCCGGCTCCTGGCCAAGCACCCCCGGCCCCGGGCCAGTGCCGACCCCCGGCCGAGCACTGCCGGCCCCGGGCCAGCGCCGGCCAACACCCCCGGCCGAGCACCCCGGGCCCCGGGCCAGCACCGGTCCCCGGCCCAACACCCCCGGCCAAGCACCGCCGGCCCCGGGCCAGCGCCAGCCCAACACCCCCGGCTGAGCACCGCCGGCCCCGGCTCCCGGCTGAGCACCCCCGGCCCCGGGCCAGCGCTGGCCCCTGGCCCAACACCCCCGGCCG
>NC_048306.1:103593829-103627186 GCF_013100865.1 Trachemys scripta elegans | reverse complement strand
GGGCAAAAACACTACCCCATCTCAAGTGATTTCACCTCCGGCCGAGCACCACCGGCCCCAGTCCGGCCCCCAGCTCCCGGCCGAGCGGCCCCGGGCCAGCCCCCGGCCGCCGGCCCCGGCCGAGCACCCCCGTTCCCATCCCGGCTCCGCACCGCCGGCCCCGGCCGAGCATCCCCGGCTCCGCACTCCTGGCCCCGGCCCCGGCCCCCGGCCGAGCACCACCAGGCCCTCCCTATTTTCCCGGACATGTCTGGCTTTTTGGGATTTCCCCCCGGACGGGGATTTGAGGCCCAAAAAGCCGGATGTATGGTAACCCTACCTTCTGCTGCCACCTGTCTCTGCTGTGACCTCTGCACATCAGTCTCTTAGTACATTTCAGCTCTTTGCAGGCTGGGCAAAAACACTACCCCATCTCAAGTGATTTCAGCTCTCTGTGATTTTTAGCTCTTAGCAGGCAGGGCAGGCCCACACTCATACCACAACTAATTTCAGCTCGGATTAGGCATTTAACATAATAAAGAGACACCTAGTTTGCTGAAGCCTAGTTAGTTTTATTCTTTGAACAGTGGAGAGGAACAGGTTAAACCAGTCTAGGAAAGACCCTTGAAGCTGTACAGCCTCCTGGCTAAAAAAAAAACTTGTCCCCCCCCCCCCCTTCTTACTTTCCCTGCCCCCTGACATTCGAACCGCTGCTTAACAAGGTTCTTTCAACTGAGGGTGGCCCCCCTCATTTGGGACAGGTTAAGCACAGTCCTGCTTTCCTGTATTCCTACAATTATTACAACATTGGTAACCATATTTCACTACCCCTGCAGTCAGTACTACGGTCATTTGTACCCAACACCAGCCAAAGTTGATCCTTTGACACAGCTGTATCTGATGAATACGTAAACAGAGCAGGAGCAAATTGTATTTACATAAACACACCCATAGTCAATTCCCCTCCCACCTAGCTGTCAGGGAAGAATTCATTCAGACCCTGCTTACATCAGTTATCCTAACTTTTTAATTGTAAGTGTACCGCACGTGTTTGTATTGTCAGCCCATGGCAGCATAACAGATGGCAGATGAGGGGCAGTTGGTAGGGGTAGTTGGGACTTTGCACGGGGGAAGTATGGAAAGCATTTTGGAATTGCGGAACAAGCACATTAGCTTGGTGTTTCAGTTAAGATATTCATCTGTGAAGTAGCTAACGACCTGGGTTACTTCCCATCATTGAGATTCAGTGTCACTAGGCAGCTCAGACCTCTTGGGGCTGTTGTTTCAAGCTGTTTACAGACTCTAGCAGGCATTACTGCCTGGGTTACATTTGGTTCCTGTACTGAAGGGACCTTCACTGGTCCATCTCTCTCACTCACACAGCCTGAAGCATGGTTGACACTACCAACTTCTGCCGGTATAACTGCATCGTGCAGGGGTATGGAAATCCACACCCCTGAGCGACACAGCTTTACCTCTAACCCCCGGTGCAGACAGCACTATGTTGATAGGAGGGCTTCTCTTGTTGACATAGCTACTGCCTCTTGGGGAGATGGATTAATGATGCTGACAGGAGAAGCTCTCCCGTCAGCATAGGTAGCATCTTCACTAAGCGCTACAGTGGCACAGGGGCACTGGTGCAGCGCCGTAAGTGTAGACAATCCCTGAGCCTTCCTTTCCCCAGGAATGTCCCTTCTCTCACCTGGATGTGTGTGCCCCTGCTTAAGGCAGCCCCTGCTTCCTTCCTTCATTGATTAGCTGTGGCTGGAAGGGTGGAGTGGGAGCAGGCTGGCAGGTCTACCTTCCATGCCTGAGCCCTCTTGCAGGTGCTGTGGGGTGAGGGTCATGTAAGCGCCCGTCTCCAGGACAATAACCTGTTCCTGCCCTTTTAGCGAAGAACCTTTCTCCCTCTGTCTTATCTGACTGCACATGCAGATGGGTATCAGGCCCATGGGAGAGCAGCCAAGTGGGGCATGGAGTGTGCCCTGCCCACGTACAGAGAGAGAGGGTCAGGGCTGCGGACAACAGCATAGCTGCTCAGACTGTGGGAGTTTGTGTGATATTCACATTACCAACAGAGGGGCAGGTTTGTATAATTTTTGTTGGTGCCCAGAATGGGTCCAAGTCCAGACCCCCCACACACCTGCCTAAGGCTCTGGGAGGGAGTTTGGGTGCAGGAAGGGAGTGGGCTCCAGGACGGAGTTTGGGTGCTGGGTGCAGGCTCTGGGCTGGGGCAGGGAGTTGGGGTGCAGGAGGGGGTGCAGGATGCGGGCTCAGAGAGGGAGTTGGGGTGCAGGAGGTTTGGGGTGCAGGCTCTGGGAGAGAGTTTGGGTGCTGGGTGTGGGCTCTGGACTGGGACAGGGGGTTGGGGTGCAGGAGGGGTTGTGGGAGGAGATTTGGGGTGCTGGGTGCGGGAGGGGGATTGGGTGCTGGGCGTGGGCTCTGGGAGGGGGTTAGGAGTTGGGTGCAGGCTCTGGGTTGGGACAGAGGGTTGGGGCGCGGGAGGAGATGTGGGGCATGGGGCTGGGCCGGGGATGAGGACTTTGGGGTGCAGCAGGCAGGCTGCTCTGGGGCTGGGGGACAGAGAGGAGGACTTAGGGTGACCAGATGTCCTGATTTTATAGGGACAGTCCCGATTTTTGGGTCTTTTTCTTATATAGACTCCTATTACCTCCCACCCTCTGTCCTGATTTTTCACATTTGCTGTCTGGTCACCCTAGGAGGACTCCCCCCATCCCTCTCCCTGCCGGCAGCACAACACTCACCCAAGCCCCCCCAGGCTGCTGCTCAGGAGGTCCAGCCAGGATAAGCTCCAACCCCGGAGTCGCCTGCCGGGGGGGCTGCCATGCGCCTCCTCTGCTCCCTCTGCAGGTGCAGGAGCCAACTAAGCCTGCCCCTGGTGCTGCTCCCTTGTAGCCGGCAGTGGAGGCAGGGACAGTTGCGGGAGGGGATGCATGGGGGCACCAGGCAGGGCCGGGGGAGAGACCTGGCCTCAAACATTGGTGGAGTCAGGCCCCCCGGGCCCTGAATTTGCTGGAGCCCGGGCCCCACGGGCCCATACAACTCGCCGCCCCTGCCCACAGCTGCTCCATGCCACCCTGTGGTCCCCTCCTCACACCTCAGGCACCTCCCTCAGGGTAAGCGCATCAGCGCTCAACTTATTTTCTTAGACGCTCACCCCAACAGGCTGGGTGAGCTGGCTGGGCTGGGCCAGCTTGACTAGAATTAGGAGTTTCATTCTGGGTTTGGAGGCAGAATTGTCCGGTGTGGAGGTGCTGGCTAAGGCCCAGTTCCGTGCAATCTAATTTAATGGCTACAGAATAACTCTCTCCAGACAGCGCAGAAACCACCACTAGATCCAGATGACACGTTAATAAGAAGACAGAACCTTGTTTCAAAACATTACATTCATCACCCTAAAAGACAAAGACAGACAACAGGTCTTGAAAGACAGTGAAACTTCATGTTTTCCCTAATTAAGACCTGAAACAAAATGTAACAGCTGTGGTTAAAAATACCCCATCTTTGCTGCCTTCCACTACATCAGGAAAAGTTATTTATAGACCGACATGGTCTTTACATAGAAAGCGTTGGTGACAATCGTCTCTTTTCCCAGGGAGCTGAAGCACACTGAGCCATGCAGCACTGCACCTAGAACAGAGAGCTCCATGACAGCCTTCAGCGCTCGCACAGCCTGTGTTCCATAATTTAAGCAGTGAGTAATTATTTTCCCTTTTAATTTGATAAGACAAGTGAGGGCAGCTGCCTACATTTCTGTCAAACAATAATCAAAAGGACCTAATTTCCCTGCAAAGCCACACACTGCAGTCAGAAGCACCTCGGCCCCAGCTCACTCTGAAGTATTTTTGTGCCAACTGCCCTTCAGGTAGAGGCTGGAGAATTTCCCTTCTCCATTTACTGAAGCTATTTCTTCCAGAAACTGGCTGATAAAATCAACTTCAAAGTGCAAAAGGAGCTATAGCTAATAAGTGGAAAGCCCAGATGTTGCAGGATATAGCAATGGTTGATTTGTTACATCAGTGCCGAACACCTTAACTTGGTACTAGGGGGAGATGTGATGTGCTAACATTTTCCAGACAGGACCTATGCAGGGGCCCATCTGGCCAGATGGTCATTAAGCGACAGAACATTGTGGTTGAACATATTCATCTGCAAACTGACTCCTCAGATCTCCAGCTGCCTTGCAGCTACCTAACTAGTCCACAGATTTGCTTTGCAGCTGTCAGAACCCTCCCACTGCCCGTGTAGCCTAGGTTACCATATTTCCACAATCAAAAAAGAGGACACGGGGGGGGGCGGGGAAGCCCCGCCCAAGCCCCGCCCCCATCCACTCCCTCCCACTTCCCACCCCCTGACTGCCCCCCTCAGAACCTCAACCCCCCCTGCTTCTTGTCTCCTGACTGGCCCCTGCTGAGAACCCCCCACTCTAACTGCCCACCCTAGGACCCTACCTGTCCCCTGACTGCCCCAACCCTTATCCACTCGCATGGGTGGCAGGGTTGTAGAAATTTTGGTGGTGCCCAGAACCCTCCCCCACCTGCCTAAGGCTCTGGGAGGGGGGTTGGGTGGGGGGAGGAGGTCTGGGGTGCAGGTCCTGGGCTGCGGATTAGGGTGCAGGAGGGGTGCAGGGTGCAGGTTCTGGGATAGAGTTTGGGTGCTGGGTGCAGGCTCCAGGCTGGGGCAGGGGGTGGGTGTGCAGGAGAGGGTGAGGGGTGCAGGCTCTGGGATGTAGTTTGGGGGTGGGAGGCGGTGCAAAGGGAGGGGGTGCAGGCTTTGGGAGGGAGTTTGAGGGCAGGAGGGGGTGTGTGGGAAGGGGGAGGGGGTTTGGGAGGGAGTTTGGGGATAGGAGGGGATGCAGGGGTGAGGGCAGTGGGTCTGAGGATGAGGGGTTCATGATGCAGGAGGGTGCTCAGGGCTGGGGCAGAGGATTAGGATGCGGGGGGATGAGGGCTGGGGCTGAGGGGTTTGGGGCGTTGGAGAGGCTCAGGGCTAGGGTGGAAGGGCAGGGTAAGGGCATCCTGTCTTCCCATTAGTGGATGCGGGCACTAGGACCCGGGGGCAGCAGACAGCAGTTGCTGCTGGCTCTGGCAGTACAAGCAGGCAAGGGAGAGGCAGGCAGGGAAGGGGGGTTCATGGGGGGGGGATGCACGGAGGGGGGGTGGCAGGTGGAGGCCGGGGACCCATCCAACACTCCCCCGCTCCCTGACTGCCCCCCCCCGGACTCCCCTTACCATTCTGGCTCCACGTGTTTGCAAAACACGCTGCCCGCTGGGTCAGTTTGTGTGTTACACAGGGCTGCAGACAGAGGGAGGGGGGAGCAGGGGAGGGCTCTGGCTGCTGGAGGCCAATGGGAGCGGGTCAATCAGCCCAGCCACCCAATCAGCAGCCGCACTCTGCATGGGAGGGAGGTGAGGGAGAAAAAAACCCTGGACATTTTAACCTTGTTATCAATTCCTCCCGGACAGCTATTTAGAGACGCAAAAGCCTGACATGTCCGGGGAAATACGGACGGATGGCAACCTTAGTAGCCAACAGACCCATCTCCTAGCTGGTGACCACTTCCAGTTTCCAAGAGTCACCTACCCAGAAACTAGATATTGACCTCAAGGTAAAAGACTGCATAGAGCTTTTCACAAGAGCAAGGGTGTTAACCCCAGTGTACTGGCCAAATTCCAACTCAGCTAATTAGATTCTGCCTCCTGGACTCTTCTTTGCACTACACTGCTGTGCACATTGTCACTTTTCTTCTGCAGAAGAAAGTGTCTGCATTTCAGTGGTGGGTGGCATTGCTATAGTGATCTCTGTGTGTGTAGCCTGCAAAGTACTTTAGAATTCTTTGTGACAAAGGGATGCTTTGTAGATGTCAAGTGCAGCATCATTATTTGGGTTTCCTGTCTGGCTAAGAACAAGAGTGGCACCACTTCATGTCTAATGCATCATCTCTTCGGGATCTGTATGCTGCCCTTGCAGAGAGACGGGCTCAGCAACCTAACTGATCTGTGCCATGTCTAACTTTAATAAGTCTGTATTAAAACAGATGTCATGTGTGGCTGGTGCAGCTTGGAGTCTGGCCTGCTGAACAGAATTACCTGTTCTGGGGTCTATAAATATTTGGAGGTCAAATACTTAGATTAAGAGAACTGGACTTAAAAGTATCTGCCAATGAACTGCTGTGTGACTTTGGTTAGGTCACTGCCCCGCTCTGTGTCTCAGTTTCCTCTCTTTTTCTGTCTTTTCTATTGCGACTGTAAGCTCTTTGGGGCAAGAACTATCGGTCGGTCGGGGTGTGTGTATGTGTGTGTGTGTGCGTGTGCGTGTGCGCAGTAGCCAGCACAATGGGGCTGCTAGGCACGTTCCTAAAAATCGTCAATAACAGATGAATAGATTCCAAGGCCAGGAGGGACCAGTGTGATCATCTAGTGTGACCTGTCCAGCCCAGGCCAGAGAACTGCCCCACAATAATCCCTAGAGCAGAGCTTTCCGAAAAACATCCAACCTTGATTTAAAAAATTTCAGTGATAGAGAATCCAGCACACCCCTTGGTAAATTGTTCCAATGGCTAATTGCCCTCACTTTTTAAAATGTACGCATTATTTCCAATCTGAATTTGTCTAGCTTCAACTTCCAGCCACTGGATAGCATTAGACCTTTCTCTGATAGATTGAAGAGCCCAGAATTAAATATTTGAACCCTATGTAGTTACTTACAGACTGTCACCAAGTCACCCCTTAACCTGCTCTTTGTTAAGCTAAATAGACTGAGCTCTTTGACTCTATCACTCTGAGGCAGGTTTTCTAATCCTGTAATCATTCTCGTATCTATTCTCTGAACCCTCTCCAATTTATCGACATCCTTCTTGAATTCTGGGCACCAGAACTGGACACACCATTCCAGCAGCGAGCACACACCAGTGCCAAATACAGAGGGAAAATAACTGCTCTACTCCGACATATGATTTCCTTCTTTATGGAGCCCAGAATCACATTAGCCCTCTTGGCTACAGCGTCGCACTGGAGCTCATGTTCAGCTGATTACCCTCTCCCCCCAACACTGCTTCCCAGGTTAGAGTCCCCCATCCTATAAAGATGGTGTGACCCATGCCCAGAAAGAGTTAAGCAGCTTGCAGGCTAATTGACCCAGATTCGACCTTTAGGGACATATTGGTAGATAATGTTTGTGTTTTTGTGTGTTTACATATATATTGTTAGAGGTTAACACTGTAATCGAGCAGTCCCTATCTTTGCTGTATTCTGTTAATTCAGAGATCAAAAGGAAATATTAACATCTAAATTAACTGTAAACATAGTGATATCCTATATTCATCTTTGAAATGCATAGCAAATCACCTATGAATGGTGGAAAACAGGCAATTGCCTTATGTTAATCCGTGTAGCTAATTACCATGATACTTAGAAAATAGGTCCACTTCAAAGTCTGTATTGTTCGCCTAAGGACATGGAACTGTATAAAGATGTCTGGGGTCCTGATCCTGTCATCTCAGATCTGTTTGATTCTTCACGCAGGGAAAGCTTTAGTCACAAAACCGAGATCGCCAGTCCTAATCTGGATCACCCTGAATATGAACATTGGACTATAACCTATGGACTAATTCTGAAAGAACTCTTTGCAACTACAAAGCTCACCATCTCTGCTGTTAATCTGATCTCAGAACTGTACTCATGTCTGTATGTAGACTGATCTTTTAACCAATACTCTCTCGCTTTTGTTTTTTAATACATTTTAGTTTTATTAATAAGAATTGGCTGTGAACGCATATTTGGGTAAGATCTGAATTATTCATTAACTTGGGAGGTAATGTGTCTGATCCTTTGGGGTTGGTAGAAGATTTTTATATGATGAATAAGTTTTTCAGTGATCCTCATCATATTTGACTTGGGTGTCTGGGTGGAGGCCTAAGGCTGGGTTACTTTAAGGGAACGGTGTTATTGGCTTCTGGGTAATCAGTGAGGTATTACAGAAGCTGTTTTGTGCTGGTTTGGTAAATCTGAATGCTGGAATATCCACCAGCTTTGGGGATTATCTGCCCCATTCTTTGCAGTTCACCCTAACTGAGTGACCTCAATGCAGCTCCCTTGGGATCCCGATCACAGATGGCCTACATTCTTTGTTCCTAGATGGATATGGTGCCACACACCCCCGCCTTGCCTTCCTGGGTTACTCTGGGGCAGGCAACATGCCCCTGTGTGGTGCCGGGGCACCTGATGTTGACAGTAAAAGCGATTCTGAGTCTCCCGGTGGTGATGGTGGGTAGGTGGGGATTTGCTGGCCAACCCTCTGCTGCAGCCCTTTTACTAACAAAGGAAATGAAGATTGGCCGTGTCTCCAGCTAGCTGGGTCCTGCACACACTCACGGGCCTGCCTTGGGAGCCTCCAGGAATACACCTGAGCTAAGCTATGCAATGGTCTAACCCAAAAGTATCAATTATAAAAAATATACAAACAATGTGCAAACACCCCTTTACTTATCCATCTAGAAAAACATGATATAAAAGACTGACAATTAAAATGTCACAACCACTTTAAATCAACTGGGGGCATGTCAATAAATCATTTAATAAATGCCGTTTACAGTAGTAAACAGAGCTTACCCAACTCCCAATCACACTAGCACCACTTACCCCACTCCTGAGCGTGCACTCCTCTGACCGTCAGAGTTGTGGGTGCATGTGAAGATCTCGAAGCTGGGGCCAGCACTCCGTTGGCCTAGCCGAGGCAGCCCGGGGCAGGGTGATTCTCCGCTCAGCCCCTCTGGAGATGGGAGTTGTTCTTCCCAGAGGCCAGGAACCTGCAGGGCTCCTGGCTAGACGACAAGGCCGCTTTGTGTCTTCTCAGACTCAGGCACCCCCTTACAGTCCTGTTGCTGTCCTGCTTCCCCTGTAAGCACTTTCCCAACCAACACGGGAGGTGGTTACTCCCACTGCCTGCGCTGCAGGCCGGCCTCAGTCAGCGCTGGGCTCAGCAACAGTCTCTGCTGACACCCACCAACAGCTTCCGCGGCTCCCCGCGTGCCAAGGGCCCCGGCAGACGCACAGCAGCTCGGACAGAGCGCCACAGTCCTAGTCCCCTGGCCAGGCTCTCCGCTCCCCACACGCCAGGGACCTCTGTATCCAGAACGAGGCTCCCTTCGCCCAGGACGCAGAAGGCATCTTCCCCAAGGCATCATGGGAGCTGTCATCGCTGAGGGTGGAGTGCAGCATCCCAGCCGGAACACTCCCAACTGAGTTCCGAGGCCCCACTAATAGAGGGGGCTATCTGTACATTTAGCCGCATTAAAAGGAATATTGTTGGCTTGCACCCAGGTTACCAAGCAAGCCATATCGCTCTGTGTTAGTGACCGGTCCTCTGCAGGCCTCCCCCAATCTTTGGGTCGGCTGCAAAATTGGGAGGTTCAGCCTTTCCCCACTTCTGTTTCCTCAGCACAGATACCACCATCCCCCTCTAGAGTGCGTACAGCATACGGCTGGCCTGGGAACTGGTGAGGCCGATGTGTTCTGGCCAGCATTGAGAGCAGCAAGGGCACTAGCTGCACCACAGACGCCTTGCAGTGGCGGGTATCGCATTTGCCATTTAGACCAGTCCATTGGGTCCAGAAATCATGCCTCTAGCATTGTTAATACCTGATGCTCTAGAAGAAGGTAGCCTGCCTCAGGCCTCCAACAAACATCTGGCAAACTACGCGTATGCACAGTACTTTGGGGGTGGGGTGGGCTCCCCCCCCCCCGACATGGCTCTTGCCCCTCCCTTCCCCACGGCAAACAGCATGAGATTCAATTACCCATTTTAACTCCGCCTGTAGCGCTCAGTGCTCTTGGCAGCCAGGAAATTGCTCAGCCCTTTACAAGAACCCACCCACACTGTTTGACTGGCGGAGCCCCGGCTGTGGTGATTAATGCATTCTGGCAAGCATCAGATACAGAGACTGAGCAGGAGTCCCTGGCTGGTCCAGGAGAACCCCACCCCAAAACACAGACCTCCACTAAGCTCTGCTCGGTCATCACAGCCCTGTCTCTGGGCCCTGCTGGATCAACCAAGTCCATTCCCCAGGTGAGATGAGTGTGAGATTTCGTGCTCCAATCACTTCCTGAAGCAGAGCAAGGCTTGGGCTGTGAAGTCATGCTGCAAATTACCATGGCATAGGGATGGATTCTCCATCGTTGACCATTTTAAAATCAAGACGGGATGTTTTTCTAAAAGCTCTGCTCTAGGAATGATTTGGGGCAGTTCTATGGCCTGTGCTGTACAGGAGGTCAGACTAGATGATCACAATGGTCCCTTCTGGCCTTGGAATCTGTGTGTCTATAGCCAGCTCAAGCCCATCACATCGGTAATATGCTCCTGTATGTGCTGAATTGGGCCACAGTGGCTGGGCATCCCACTAAACCAAGGGGTCCTAAGCTTGGCAACATCAAGTTCTGCATTGGCAGCTTGCCAGGAGCCCAGGGTCTGAGGCAAATATGCATATAAATGTTCATACTGTAAAATAGTAACTAAAAATGCACGACTATGTCGGCGTGCGTTCTCCTTGCAGAGGCATAGGAATCGCTTGTTTGAATTCATCAGCAATGAATATAAGAGTGCACGTGCATCCCTTGCTACTGTTTCAAACAGTGCACGGTCTGGGTCGTTTATAGATCTCCATGCAGACATGGTGGGGAACCCCAGCACTAAAGCATGGACTTAATCACGGCTATTGAGCCCAAGGGGTAGATGCCCTTTGCATTGCCGAACCTGTCTATTATGAGCCACCTTCCCTGCTTTGTTCCATTCACGTCTGAGAGCGCATTTGCTGGCTCTGAGCCCCTGTAATCAGAGCCTTGAGAACATCTCTGTCCAACCTTTGTAGATAGCTCTGTGGCTTTAGGAAAGGCTCCTTCCTTTCCTTATCGAAATAAACACACTACAAATGAGACTGAGCGCTTTGTTCACAACGTATTGTCACCTTTTCCTAGCCGAACGTGGGATAATTCAACGTCCAGAGTTTTGAACACCTTCTTTGAACTTATTTTTAAAAGTGGCTTCTCTTGACCATTTAAATACTGACCTGCTGACCCCCTTAAGCACTGCCAATGCTTGTTTAGGATCAACAATCCTTGTTAGGGGAAATGTGAGCCAGAGATCTCAATTTAACATGCTTAATTGATTCTAACCATAGTTAATTACTGAATTAGTCTGGCATTCTCATGGATGCTTTTTCAGGGGGCTTCTGCCCAAACTCTACTTATGAGTGTATCATGGGGGTCCTACTCGTCCCCCGCAATGCACATAGGGTGGCCACCGCTGCATCCCCAGAATACTAGACAGTCCGGTACTTCCAAGGATGGCGTAGGCCTGCCCCTGCCAGCGTGACCCTGCCCCCGCTGGCATGCCCTCACACATACAGCACCCACAGAGGGGCCTGATTCTGGGAGATGTCCTGACCAGACCAGGACAGAGAGAGGGACCCAGATGACATCACAATCTCCAGCAGCTTCAGCTAAATCCCAGCCAGCACCTGGCATGTGTCATTTCCTTCAAATCCCCCCCTTAATTCTTTTCTTTTCTCTCTCTCTTCTTGGGCCTTCTGTTGAATAAGAGTCTGGCTTTGCCAGACAAGACTATATTTTGTAATGCTGCAATAAGCCTGTGACCAGAGAGGGAGTTAAAAGAAATGCCCTAAACTGTCAGATCCTGATACAAGTTTACCAGATCTCAGAGTGGCTCTTAGAATATGTGCTGTGGCTGTTTCTCCAGCAGTGAGGATGCAAATGAGAGTCGACACCAGAGACAGAAGCTGCCTTTCCTATCTTTGTTGTCCTTTCTCTCCCCTTTGTGCCTGTGCGTTGTTTTGTCTTTTAGGAAATGGGATGGGACTTCAGCAACAACAGCTCCACCCCATGCCAACTAACTTCTTCCTCCCCCGCAAAGAACGATGACTACATCGACTGTCATTCTACCTGAAAGAGCGTCAGGAAGGGTGTCTTTCCTTATAAAACTCTCTGCAGCTAAAGGGAAAGGAAATCTGGTTAAAATAAAAGCCTTATTTAATACTTTACATTTCAAATGCTTTAACTGGTTTTCCTTCTTTTTCTATAGCTTTAATAAAAGGTTAAAAAGCTGTTGAATGGAATGTTTGCCATGGTACTAGTGAGGCTGAGGTCGCTGAATGCCAAACCCCGAACTTTGTTGAAACCTGATAATGTTGGACAGTTTCAGGGTCCTGTTAACATCTTTGACACTCTGGGCCCACTTATTCCATCAAATTAATGCAACATTTTTGGTGTCCCTGATTAAGCTCAACAGGGCTCAATCCTATAGCTTTTTAATGTGTACAGCTCTCATTGAAGTCAATGGGTGGTTTACACAGAATAAACCCTAGATGTCTGGGTCTAAGCAGTCACTATGTGTGAGTCCGGTATTTGTCATGAGATAGAGTAGACTGAATTAATTACTTATAGTCAGTCTTAAAGTGCCCAACTTGGAATTTATAAGACCACAGAAACCTATTACAATTCAACAGCTGTGTAAAGTGTGTGTGCGCACATGTCCTCCTCTTGTACCAAACCTGCAGAACTCAGGTGTTAATGTCGGGCCAAGTCCAGATGTAAGCCTCTCACCTTAAATATCAAAAAACAAAAAGCTGGAGCCTGTGGACTTTATCACCATTAGTTTTAATGTTAATCAAGTCAAAGGATATTTTGATCACTTCCTCTTTCCACTTGCTACAGTACTTACAACAGCGCAACAAATCCTTTCTCTCCATTTTCTCTAACAAAATTAACTCGTAGTTACATTTTTGCTCACCTCCCACGCTTCAAAAATGTAATACTCAACACTCCTCTGTGAAAGGCTTTTTTGTTGCTGGTGTTGATTTTTATGGATGTGTTTTTGTGGTTTTTTTAACAATACAAAATAAAGTTTCTAAGTAAGGCTGCGATGTTGGCAAGTTTTTTAGTACATTTCATGACAGAGGTGTGGGGAAAAATCTATAAGTCACAGAAGAGGAGGGGTGGGAGTTCGAGCCCACCCCACACTCACCCCACAGCAGTGGCTCCTGTCCTGCGGGGCAAGGCTTGGCTCCCTACTCCAGGCATTGTGACCCAGCACACGGAGTCTCAGTGCCACTCAGGTTTGGCCCTTCTGCACTTTTGTAGATGGAGACAGAGGGATCAATGGACCAAACCTGAGTGTCACACCGTGGATTAGGTTGCAACGCCACTCAGTTTGGAGGTCTAGTCAAATGTATTTTTACAGCCATTTCCAAGATTTCATGGACTTTATTCAAATTCACGATTTCTGTGACCACTGTGACCTCTATGACAAAATCGTAGCCTTATTTCTAAGAAATGTAAACATCATAACCATCATGGATATTAAACTGCCCTTAAAGTTTATTCCTTTTTTTATTGATTTTCTACTAAAGATCATATCCAAACTACATTAGCTAGACAAATGTTTCAGCGCCATGACTCCTTCAGTGTAAATTATTACTCTTATTATGTACTGTGTGTTGCATTAGGCCTAGAAGTCCCAATCAGACCAGAGCCCCATTGTGCAAGGCACTGTTCAATCCGTGCTAAGAAGGTGATGAACGCGGAGGTCGCAAGTGAAAAAATGACATTCATCGTCCAGGTGAATTTAACTGTTGGTTCTGAATGATCCTGGAAAAATACAGGAACTGGTTCTCATATGGAAATGGTCAGTGCTGCTGCTGCACTACATTATGTCAACACTAGTGCAATTAAACACACTTCAAAGCTTTTGACTTTGAAGTCACAGTGTTCAGCTACTGCTGAAGAAATGAGAAATACTAACATGGGCTGATCCTGCAGCCTTACTCGCCTGTGCAATGCTTCTCACGCTCATTGGCTTCAATGGAATACTCATGTGAGGAAAGAACAGCTGGGAGCAAGGGCTTCAGGGTTGGGCACATGATCTATCGAACTCCTTGGAAAGGAAGTGTATGGGAGAGAGAGACTGAACAGCTCCCTTCGACCCAGTTTCCATCTTCATAACTGTAATGATTACAGGACAGGATCAGCTGCTCATTTCAGTGCTTAGAATGCTATAGGACAGGATCCCTGAATTAAAGAAACCAACAGTATCTTGTGCTATTATGGTAAGTCCCTGTAACAACCTTTGCAGCCCTTACCTATCAGTCTGCAGCAATATGCCATTGCAGCAGGAGGGCCTGCGGTCTATGGTGTGAAGGCTGCCTCCTAGGCAGGAGTTGTCAAAGCTGGTGTAACTTGGTCAGCAGCAGCTAGACTGAAAATCCCTTCAGAGCAATTGTAAATTCAATGAGGAGTGTAACTTGGCATCTGATTTTGGAAAAGAAAAAGGAATATTTGAAATAAATAGTACAGAGCTGGGTCCCTACAATATACATAACACATTCCTGCCTACGAAAGGTCCCATGCAACGATTACTGCCTTTTAAATTACATTCAAATGTTTAAATTAACCTTTTAGATCTAAATTATGGTACCTTGAAATCAGCTAAAAAAATTACAAAAGTGACTAATGGGAAATTTGTACAACATGCCCTTTGAAATTAACCTCCCACCTTGGCAGCCTAGTGACGAGACGCCTCAGTAAATGTAGATCCGATCCGCAATAGCAGCAGGCAAGTGCGTCATGATCTGCACGCGGAGCCACCAGTAGTAATCCATGGGGTGGTAGCGGGTGTAGGGGGCGGACGACGTCAGTGCATGGGTGATGCTGTTGATGACTGGCGAGGTGTCTGGTGAGCCACTGTTGCAGTAACTCTCCATCTTGGTGATTTGCTCATCCAAGTACTTCCTGCCGTAGTCTTTGCGCACAGTCTCCGGAAGCTCCTTCCACATCTTCTCTGCTATGGCTTTAATTCGCTCAGGGGTGTACAGATTGGTGGCCCCTATGAAGTTCCCAGGTTCCACCACACAGATCTTCACTCCTTGGGGCTGCATCTCATACCGCAGGCAATCGGAGAAGGCTTCCACCCCAAACTTAGTGATGCAGTACGACGATCGAGCAGGGCTGCCCATCCGACCCATCATGCTGCTGATGTTCACCACACGACCTAGGAAGGTGCCAGGTAAATCACAGGGATGTCAGCAGAAGGAATGAGCACTACATACTCAACACATTAGATAGAACAGGCTCTGAAGTCAGATGCTCCTGAGTACTGTGTGTAATTATCGTGACTGTGTGTGCAAATGGGATAACAGTGCATGCCAATTGCTAATTGTGGTAATCGGCAAACCAGGGACCAAAGGCTACTCAGCCAGTGAAGCTGAAATGTCAGTGCAGAGAGGGACCAGGACAGTTGATGGAAGCAAAGGCACTCAGTGCAGATTTCCTGAGAAATACAGGGCTGAGACAAGTTTCCTCATAGTTCCTTGGGTCCTCCCAGTTCGAAGTCCCCAGCATCTGCCCTTTTGCCCAGCAGCTAATCTCACTCCCAAGGGAAGAGAATGGTCAGAGATTATCCCCGTGCTGGGATAAGCCAAATTTCTGTCTCATGTTTTTGTTCAGTTTTGCTGAACCAGAGGGTCTGTCTGGACTTTCCCTGGGAGGGGTGTGGCAGTACAGCTGTGTTATCAGCCGTACAGGTATGTGGCTGCACAGTCCAGTTGCACAATGTGTCTGAAGGATGCTTAGCACCATTTGTATCCAAATTCATTATTGTTGCCAAAGGCACGGCAGCGGTGTGAGTGTACAGAAAAGTGCACCGGTCGTTACAAGACAGTTGCATATGGGCTGCAGCATATAGAGAGGTTGGAGGTTCATCAGTGAAGAGGTAGATCTGTCTGAGTAGAAAACAGCTGCCAAACCACTGGAAGGGAGGAAGGTGTTTTGCAATCTGCCCCTCTGCCTGAAATACCTTGAAGACCATTCCTCTGTTTCCATGATAGCTAGGCCATCAGTCACAACCCTTCCAGAAATGGTGCTTCAGCCACACGGACTGGCAGGGCAGAGCGACGTCTGCTAATTGCCAGAGCTAGGCAGGACGCTAGGGTCTTTCTGCGCACCAGCCTGGGCGTGCTGAGTTAGCAATACAAACACAGGACAACAGCCTGCTCCCAGCAACAACCTTAGAAACCAGAGGCAACCCACCAACTTCAGTGGAGCGGCTCTGAGTTTCGAGAGCCCAGTTTGGTCCCTTCATAGTGTATGAAAATGTGAACAGGAACAGTTAGGAGCCAAGTCATCCTCTGGGCATCTAGGAAACCTGTCACCAGGCTGCACCGAGAGGCCTCATGGGCTGCTGACCCCTTATTACAAGTGCAGCCTGAAGGAATATTTAATCCTGTTGGTGGCTCTAGCTGTGGGTTGTTGCAGTATGTGACGGGCACGTGCCCAGGGGCAGCAGCGCAGTGCTCTCGCCGGCCACCCGCCCACCAGGGATTTTACATTGTTCTCCGGGAGGCAGATTTAAATAGCAAGTTAGAACTGACACAAAGTTACAGTCTCCAAATTCAGTTCCTCCTGCTGCCTCTGCTACCCTTCTGCGTCACGCTGGTCACTGACTGGGGGGGAAGCAAACAAACCTGCCGGCTGCAAGGCACTCGTGGGCGTGTGCTGATTCCTGCACAGCGATGCTCTAGGCATAGCTGCTCCCAGAGCCGCACAGGGCAGTGCAGCCACCCACGACCCAGCATTCCTGCGCCTGCCCAGGGCCGAGAACCGGGAGCAGAACTCTGTGGCCAAAGTCAGCCTCACCCGGCATGTCTGACAAATGCAAAGACTGCAGAGGAGGAGACAGCTGCAGGACATGCCCTTAGAATCTGACCGTAGTCACGTCAGAACCAGCCCTTCACAGTGTGACTGCGAGGTGCTGAGCAGAGGTTGGGATGAGGAGCTGGGCCAATCCTGTGTGGTGGGAACTAGGGTGCTCAGCAGCAGACCACACGAATGGCTGAATTCAAAGCCCCGACACCAGCCCGAGCTTGTACAGTAGTGAGGGTAAAAGGTCCAGGGCGACGCAGCTGCCAGGAGGAGACATCCCGAGGACAAGGTGGGATTGGTGTCTGCCTCCTCAGCGAAGGGTTTACCTGCCTCCAGGCTGCGAGCAGAGCAGCCTAAGGGTCTTGGCTGGTTTGGCAGCAGCAAGTGCTATGAGCACATCTCTGTGCTTGGCTAGCAGGCTGGGACCATTCCAGTGGGGTGCAGCCATGGAGGACTCTTTTTCCTCGATGGCATCGCTCAGATGCCCCCTGCCTGGGGTTGTGCCTAGAGACCATTTGGAAACCTCAGCTAGTGCAATTTAATTGGATGTTGTAATTTCCTGCACTTCCTGTCCTTCACTGCTGTTAATGTAACTCCCCAGACACAGCTGTCATACCCATAGTGTGCTTTGAGGTTAAGAAGAGTTGTAATGTAATAGCTTAGCTGGCTCAATATGGGACTTTCTTCCCCTTACGTCTCTTTGCAAAATCCATGTGAACCCCAGGTTTGCGCTCTTTAGTCTAGAAACCCTATTGCCAGCAGCTCCACACTCGCTATGACGAGCCACCCGACACTAACAATCCCCGTGCCGGCAGCTCCGCACTCGCTACGACGAGCCACCCGACACTAGCAATCCCCGTGCCGGCAGCTCCGCACTCGCTATGACGAGCCACCCTACAATAACAAACCCAGAGCCACCTGAGATGCAGCAGGAAACAATCTCCCTGATGCCACTGTAGCTTCTCCAGGCCAGCAAGAGCAGAGCCGGTTTATTTACAGAAGGGCAACTCGGGAGGTGCTTTTGGCCGCATATCTACCATGTCCAGCAACTCCAAAGGAGTTAAAAGGAGTTATGAAACCCATCCGGTGATGGACTAAACCCTGCACTCAGATGCGACGTGATGGACAGTAATATAGAACCCTGCCCTGCGGGGGAAAGTCACTAGCAGACTGTTTGGGTGGTTTCTCTGTTGCCCTTCACTGAGTGGCGTTCTTTCACACCCACTGTGTCCAGGTGTGAACACTGCCCTTCTCAGCTGGTAGCATTTCACATACCCCTCATCCTGGCAACACCAGGTGCAGGGCAATGGGAGTCGGCCCTTCGTTTGCTAACACACCCGAGAAGCAGGAGAGCAGGGTTACAAACATGCTCGGGGGATGCTAACATGTGGGAAATCACTCACCTTTGGCCCTCCGGATTAGAGGGAGGAAAGCCTTGGTAGTTCGGATCGTCCCCCACAGATTCACTTCAGCTACCTCCTTGTAGGTCTCCATGCTGGTGAACTCTACTTCTCCGAATGTGGAGATCCCGGCATTGTTAACCAGCCCCCAAAGCCCTGCAGATTAAATCAAGCACAAAAAATCACTTTGTGATTAATGGCAGAATCCTGGGAAAGGGCTTTCTAATGGATTATTGAATCACATCGTGCAGCTTTTAATTACAATAATACCAAGGTCTGACAGCACTTTTCATCTGTGGGTTTCACAGTGCTGTACAGAGGAGGTCAGCATCATTTCCCCCATTTTATAGATCGGGAAACTGAGGCACAGAGGCGTGATGTGATTTGCCCAAGATCACCCAGCAAGCCAGTGGCAGAGCCAAGAATATAACCCAGGTCTCCTGAGTTCCAGACTATCCACTAGGTCTCATTGCCTTCCCTTCATAACCCATAAAGATGCATTCCAGACTGGAAAGAACCCAAATCTGTGCTCACCTATCTGTTCAGCAATGCCTAACTCAGAGAGAACTACAAATCATGTTAATGATATTCTAAATTAAATAAATACAGAATCTCAGCCACATCTAAACTTTCCTCCTCCTTTATCACATTAAAACACAGGGGAAAAAAATCCTGTCTCCAAATGCAAATAACAAGAACTGGCGAGATCTAGTAGAGACAATGGAGTGTTGTCCAGAGCTAGTTACGTGCTGCAGTGCAGGCATACAAGGAAAGAGAGACTGGAAAAAGAAAATTCCAAACTGAAACCGGCTCTGCAAATCCAAATTTATCATAGCTAGATTGGGCTGAAATGTCATGAGATCATCACAAGAGCATTAGTTCTCATACAACACATAACTTCCCATATTTCCTGTGTCAGGACCAGGCCTGCAATACTGTAAGACCCTAACAGTACTTTGGTGCTTTCACTCAAGAGATGCAGAGATCCTGAAAAGGACTGAAAGGAGAAAGATCAAAGTTTGAGATCTGGATGCAGATTCAGATTGTCCCTTCCTCAGATCTCCATGTTATCTACATGGTGAAATAAAACCCAAGTAACCACATTACAGGGCACAGTGCAGATCTGTGCTACTTTATTTCATAAACTGAGAAACATTCTTTGTGAACTGGACTAAAAAGAACCTACATCCAAAAGCAAAAGCCAGACAGCCTCTCCATAAAGGGCTTGTCTGCAGTAGAGCTTTGCACTGCAAGGTCGTTAACCAATTTGTAAAGGCTAGTATGAACACTCCCCCAAGCCCTAAGGTAAATGACAAACTTTGTAGTCTGGAACAAACATGTAGGAAGTGTCCAGACTAGCTTTTACAAATGGATTAACTGCCGCAAAATAACTGTCAATCTGCTAATTTGAGCTCCAGTGCTGACATAAAAGCCAGAAGGTTTGCAATGCCGGGGGAGGGGAGGGTGTGATGTATGCACATCTCGCCCGCCTCTTCCTTTTGTTCTTCTAGGGAAAAAGAAAAGTGATCACTGCTGTTCTTGTCAGGCTTCAGTGATTAATGAACGATTAGAGGAGGAATGTGACATAATTTGAACCAATTTGATACAGGAAGCTGCCTGCCATAAAAGGCTATTGCTGAGTCCCATGAGATGGCTTCACTTTGTTGTCTAGTAAAAGCAAATGCTACCTGCTGATTGCGTGTGTTTGACAGAGCCCATGTTCTGAGAACTAAGCCACGGAGGGCAAACTCCTCATCTGCAGCTGAGAATTTTAGGCTGGAAGATTTAGACATGTACTTAATCGGAGTAATTTGTTTATTTTATATGAATTATGGAACAATTAGTCTCTGGCTTCCTCTGTATTACCTCGATTAGAGCCTTACTCATCCCCATGGCAGTCCTCTGCTCCCAGGGCTGAATTAAAGACATTCCTTAGGGGAAGGAAATTGCTGGTTATCAAAGTGTTCCTAACATTCCATCAGACGCCTATGGGCATCTGGGGCTTTCACAGAGCTGAAGCTCAAGTGCTGTCCCCTCCTCACAGGGAGGTGTTTCCGGTGAGTACACGTCTCTCTCACTCAGGCTGAAGACAACAAGTCAATTCCGGCCTCCTCGCTGGAGCCTATACAATCTGAGAAAGCGTTAACAGTCCTAGCGGCTTTGCAGGAAACTTCCCAGAGGGGCTCTCCATTTCTATGAATTATTTGCTTAGATGATTGGTTTTTAGAAGACCAGGCGTGACTCCCACTTGTCTCTAATCTCCAGTAGTCCAGAAGTGGCCTCACGATTGCCTTTCTGGGTTTACAAGAGAGCGGTATTGCATCCAGTCCTGCCCCAGCTCAGCACATGAATATGGGAATCAATTAATGATCCGCCTCTGCTGCCTCTGAACGGGGCTAATCATGCATGTTACTTTACAAGCTGCAACGTATTAATTAATAAACGAAACATAATTAGCACCCATCGTCAACTCTTTTCACTGACACTGGTGCCAGTCCTGCAGGCCTTGAGCATCCAGAACTGTTGTGGACTTTAATGGCCTCAGGGGGAGTTCTGGGTGCACAAGGCCTGCAGGACTGGCTCCACTAACTAGTTAATCTTCACAGTGCCCTTGTGCAGAAGGCAAGCCGCAATGTCTGCATTGGGCAAATGAGAGACAGCCTCAGCGGATGACTTGCCGTAGGTGTCAGAAATTCCTCCCTCTCCCACTAGAGCGTGGCCATGTTCCCCCTCCACTCACCCTCCCTGTCAAGTGAACACCACCACGACACAATGGTCTGATTTAACAAATGAACAGTGCAGAACAAAACTGCTGGCAGTCTCAGGATGGACAGCTCCCGAGACTGAGGGTTCGCTCCTGCTAGCAATCTAGCAAAGCACTTAAGCTAGTGCTTAACTTTAAGCATGTGAGTGGAGCCCCACTGGCTGCTGTTTCTTTTGAGAATGCAGCAGGCATCACTGGTACAAGCTTCCCTACACTGTCCTGGGTGCTTCAGCATTGACCTTCCAGGACGACGAACTTTGGGAGTGAGTTCTCTACGTCTCCACTGGCACTGCCAAGGAAGGTACCAATGCTGACGGGATTACTTTGTGATGTGGTCACCTCTCCGTTTGAATCTGGACTGAGCCCCACTAAACAAACGTGAGGTGGTAGCAGCTTTCAGCTATACACAGCCAACCTGGGCTAGCTTCCAACGGGCAGCCTGCAGGTGAAAGGCTCTGTACACCGAGGGGTTAAGGCCCAGGTGTGGAAGATGTGGGTTCTCCTCCCCAGATTCGCTATGTGGCCTGAGGCAGGTCATTTAACCTCTTTGAGCCAAAACCTCCCTACCTGTAAAACGGGGCTAATGACGCTCGCCCCCTAGGATGTGGGGAGGTTTGCGAGGCACTGGGAGAACAGAGAAACAGCAGCACAAAGTGCGGTCATTAGAACCCTGCAGACGAAGCCCCCTCGGCTTCCAGGAGGCCTGGCTGATGAAGTGCATTGGGACAGAACATAAGGAAACTTCCCCACCTCAGAGTGGGGCTTACAATAGAGGCAGATTATCACAGCTGGTTCCATGCCAACCTCTCCCCTAGTTCACTGAGTGAGAGGCTGAGCTCTGGCATGGCACCATCTGGTGCACAAAGCATGCATGGCACCAGTCCTGCTGATGACACAAGCAGGTTTTCCATTCAGGATAAAGAAAGGTTTGGCTCATCAGAACTCAAGGCCAGCACCCAGCTGGTGCACTGCCGCTGCTGGAGCCGGGCCCCGCTGGCGTGAACCGGCGGGCTGCCGCTGCCGGAGCCGGGCCCCGCTGGCGTGAACCGGCGTGCTGCCGCTGCCGGAGCCGGGCCCACCCCAACAACTGCTAACGCCACTTCCAGGGACTTTAGTAACTACAGGAGAGAGAAGCCCAGGGAGTTTAGCTGGCACCTTCCTTAACAGCAAATGGGGGAAGAGTATCCAGACAGGACATGGGCTGGCTCACCTACCCTCATCCCTACGGCCCAAGCAGGAGACGCAGAATGGCAGAGGGCCTTTGTAACTGGCTGCTGGTTCCTCTGGGGAGCAGAGAGGATGTGATGTCCAAAAGGAATCTCTGTCTGTAGTTTAACAAGTTTCTCAATAGAAATACAGGCAAAGCAGCATGATTAGGTAATAGCTCTGCCTGGTAAAGGGTGTAATTCAGCCAGGAGAGCCTCATATGCTGTGAAATGATAGCGACAGCTTTCCCTCCAGTGTAAATTCACAGGCTCGGGGCTAGTTCCACACGAGGCATTTACGCTCAGCATTGCAATGGCTAACGTTAGGTGCCCTGCTCCCCCATGGAACCCCCAGCCCTGAGGCAGGCGCTCCGACTCCCTGTGCAATGCACGGGCTGCCTAGGAAAGCGATTGTGAGTGTGGAGCAGGAAATGTCCCGGGAAGGGGTGTGGTCTATGCCCCTCCCCTCAAAGGTAGTAAGGCACCCCTCCCTGCTGGGAGTCAGCCACGGCCCCTCTCCCGGAATGAGGTCCGTCAGCCCATTCTCGCTACAGACCAGCAAGGTGGCGCTGCTGCTGCCCCCCATCTGGCAGCCCAGTGGTTCGTGCACTCAGCTGGGAAGTGGGAGCTCAGCTCTGAACCAGACAGAGTGAGGATTTGAACTTCAGCCTCACACATCCCAGGTGAGTGCTCTAATCACAGCTCTACTGAGTACAAGGGACCCACCCGCTCCTTGGCTGCTTTTTGTGCAGAGACCAGTTCTCTATGTGCTCTTAGACAGCCTGAGGATGCATATTGGATCGGGCCCGTGGGAATCTTGAATACTGTGTGCAGATGTGGTCGCCCCATCTCAAAAAAGATATACTGGAATTGGAAAAGGTTCAGAAAAGGGCAACAAAAATGATTAGGAGTATGGAAGAGCTGCCATATGAGAAGAGATTAATAAGACTGGGACTTTTCAGCTTGGAAAAGACGACTAAGGGGGGATATGATAGAGGTTTATAAAATCATGACTGGTGTGAAGAAAGTAAATAAGGAAGTGTTATTTACCCCTTTGCATAAGAATGAGTAGTTACCCAATGAAATTAATAGGCAGCAGGTTTAAAACAAACATAAGGAAGTACTTCTTCACACAATGCACAATCAAGCTGTGGAACTCCTTGCCAGGAGATGTTGTGAAGGACAAAAGTATAATTAGGTTGAACATATCTAATTTTTTTTTTTTTTTTAAATGGAGGACAGGTCCATCAATGGCTATTAGCCAAGATGGTCAGGGACACCCCCACCCCCATTCTCTGGGTGTCAATAAACCTCTGACTGCCAGGAGCTGGGAGTGGGCGACAGGGGATGGATCACTTGATAATTGCCCTGTTCTGTTCATTCCCTCTGAAGCACCTGGCACCAGCCGCTGTTGGAAGACAGGATACTGGGCTGGACGGACTATTGGTCTGACCCAGTATGGTCGTTCTTATGAGGTGCCTAAATCACGTTGTGATATAGCCCTAAGTTTTCCCCCATGGGCAATTTGCACCAGCATCCTCCCACTGGAGGTTTCACCAAATGGGAGATGTTCTCTCTTATGCTGGGGCTCCATGCAGACCTCCAGGGGAGGCTGCGAGATACACACAGTACACACATCTCCTGGCCATTCTGGATCACTCACTTTTGGGGCTGTGCCGGCCAACTGTTCCCAGCCCCTGAAGGGAAAGTGGGAGGTTTCAGGTGCTTTGCTCTCCCATCCTGCAGGACTGGGCTGGTGTAGCCCAGGGCCGAAGCGCTGTACTAGGAGAGGGTAGAGAGCCAGTGGGAGTCACTGTTTAGCTGGGAGAGTGCGGGAGAGGGGGGTGAGTAACTGAGAGCAGCTGGCACCCAGCTGATGCTTAACACATATTTCAAAATGTAATTCCTGTTCAAACCACACACGGCTGTCTACATTGCTTCAGGTGGCTCCGGCCCCACTGGGACGCTCCAGAAGATGCCTTGCTGTGCCTGGCAGTCACTGCGGGGCCCTGCTGCCGCATGAAAGAGGCTTAGAAAGGCTCTGGCTGCAATCTGCAGCAGCTTGTGCTGAGGCATCAGAGCAGAGCTGGAAGTGGACAGCGAGATTCCCATGGGGCCTGAGCCATGTGGGGCACTCAGCACGCTCCTGGCAAGTCACACATTCGGATAGGTGAGGCTAGTTTCAGTCTTAGGGCTAGTCTACACTGGCAACACTAAAGCGCAGCCGTGGCAAGCGTGCCTTGTGTGGGCCTGGTGCAGGGCTGGGAGAGAGCTCTCCCAGCGCTCTAAAAAAACCCACCTCCATAAAAAAACCCACCTGTCAATTGCCCGTGTAGACAAGCCCGGAGTGACAGACAGTCTCGTAGTGATCTGGGGTGTCTGGATGGGACAGCCCGCTCCGCACTGCGGCTGCCGAAGCTTTATACCCTTCACACACACAGCTTCTGCAGCCTGCCCTGAAAATCACATGCGGCTCAAGCCAAGCGAGCTCCTTCCGTGTAAGTCTGTGCACAAAACCCAATGAACAATTGCCCACCTTTCTGGGGGTCCTTCAAACTGGCGCCCATATGCTCCACCGCGCGCTCAATCTCTTGGCTGTCGCAGACATTGAGCTGGATAGTTCGCATTCGCTCACTCTTCATATTGTCCAGCTCTTGAGAACCTGCTGCTCCTTGGTCCTAGGCAGGGGAAAGAAATCGGTTTACGTCTCTTCGGGACTCGGGTGAGGTTTGTGCAAGAAGAAAAGGGCCAAATACAAGGCAGCCGCTCAAAGAAAACCATGAGAGTTCAGTGGGTGGATACCGGACGGCTGGCTTGCCCCCGCAGCTCTGGCCTGGAGGGGAAAGCTCTTTCCATAAGGAGGGGGTTGCTCTCCCTGGAAGAATATCCCTCCGGGAGACCCTCCCCTGACCTTTTAGCCCTGGCTGCTGAGTCCCCCACTGAATCTGCTTTGAAGAACTGCTCCTTTCTGAGGGAGAGAATGTGAAATGTTACTTCCACATGACTCAGGCTTATGGGGCTTGGGTAATGCCCCACACTGAGGGCGAAGGGGGGCTGGGTCCCCCCTTCTTTGGGCAAGTAACTCAGCTGGGTTTGAGACTTGCTCTTTAGGACTCACGTTCGGCTGGGATACGATAACATATCGTGTGCAGAGAATCACACAGCAGCGAGAGTGGCTGTATGCTTAGCACAAACCCCAGTCCTTAATCGCAGAATCAGGGCTGGAAGGGCACTGGGGCATCTAGTCCAGCCCCTCATAATGTGTGGGCGTCTCTGCACCCTTCTTTTCTACAAGCCACTGGCTGTCCTTGGTTCCCACTCGCAGCTCCTACTCCTGCAGAGGTGAACGTGAGGATCAGAGGTGTTTGTGGCCCTGCTACTGCTCAGGATGGTGCCTCGAGGCCAAAGAACCTGGCTGTCCCCTCTCTATTGGCAATTTCCCCAGAACAGAGCCTCTTCCACCATCCTGCTGTCACTCTCCCCATGGCCGGCTCCTGATCACTCCCTCTCTCTGTTCCTATCTCCCCTCCTTGGCACCTTTCTTCTCAGCTGAACATGTCCAATCCCCTCAGTGGGTCCTTTCAGGATTTACACCCTAACCCCTTCACCATCTTTACTGCCCTTCTCTCCAGCTGATCCAGGCCATCCGGCAGCAGGACATTCCAAACTGATTACACTGCTCCAGAGATCACCCATGGACACATCCCCTTGGCTGCATTTACTCTCACTCCATGCTTTTATTACACACCTCTTTGCCGGCCAGCTCGCTCTCATTGATATGTCTGCTCCGAGCAGTTCCCCCCAGCTGTGTGGAAATGTGGGCTGTGTTCATGGATCCACCTGGACTCTCATTCGGTCATGTTTTACACCATATTCTAAGCTCTCTCTGCTCTTGCCTCCTGGCCCCCAGCACCCGCGGCAGCTCCTCCCTCTCCACACGGCGTCAGCAGCACGGTTTGGACCTGATGCTGAGAGGTGGCCGTGAGTTTCATAGGCTCATCACTTCTCAGGACCGGGCCCTTGACTGGCAGGAGAGCACTAGCTACTGGACAGCCCTGGCCACTGCACAGATCCCTTGGTGACGATGGTGAAAGTCTGGCTTGAAAAAGCCTCATGTGTCCTCTCCTCATTGCGAGAAACTCCTTCCATCGGTGTAGGCTGTGTCTACGCTACGGGGCTATGCCGACATAGCAATGCTGATAGTCTTCATAGTACGAACATACCCTCCGCCTACCTTTCCCTTAGCTCAGATCCCACCCAACCAGAAGGCAGATCCTCCCATCTGTCCAATCCCAACATCTCACTGTCATGGCAGAAAGATGGCCACTGATCCCTAAGTCCCTGCACTTCCGCTTTGTCCAAGGATTCTCCTGAAGGCTCCTCCTTTCTCAGGCCTCATCTGCTCTGGTTCCTGGTAGGATTTCTCTGGAGTTCATTAACTCACATCTCCGATGTCTTGTCTATTCTCTTCTCCATCTTTCCTTGGATTGCCTCTCTTGTTCTAGTGTGGGCTGTGTTAGTAGGGATTAGTATTTGCCCTTACAAGAAGGCATCATGTGCTCGATTCACACAGAAACATTTAGCAGAGATGTGTATGAAAATGTAGCACTTTCAGACCCGTGCGTGGCTTTTTGGGTTGCTTGTTTTGATTGTGATTGAAAAGACAGCTTAGTGCAGACGTTGGTTGCTTGCTCAAACACAGGGTGGTGCTGAGGTCCGTGTGTAGCCAAAAAGGTCAAACAACGCACGAATGGCACATCTAGAGATGCCAGGAAGAAGTCACAAATTCAAGCATGCAAATTCCTCAGAATCAGAAGACAGGGCCAGAGGAAGTAAGAGAGGACAAGAACAAAAAATAGCCCTCCCTGCCCCCATGGCAAATCTTGGAAAAGCTGGGAAATCAACTTCCAGAGAAGAAAGTCCTGCTAAATGACACTCTGAGGTATAAGCTTTCATGGGTAAAAAACCTCCACTGAAGAAGTTTTTTACCCACGAAAGCTTATGCCCAAATAAATCTGTTCGTCTTTAAGGTGCCACCAGACTCCTCGTTGTTTTAATCTTTAGCTCTGCCACAGACTACACTGACAGACCATAACGTTAATCTTTTATTGCAAAAGCTCAGTAGAAATACTCAGAAAAAGAATGGCCACTGTTCTGTCCCTCAGGTAGTTTTAAAACAAGCAACAGTTTCCACGGACCTACAGTAGTGTGTGTTCTTTT
The DNA here is from genome assembly GCF_013100865.1 of Trachemys scripta elegans. Lineage (NCBI taxonomy): Eukaryota > Metazoa > Chordata > Testudines > Emydidae > Trachemys > Trachemys scripta. The sequence goes on along the minus strand of NC_048306.1, from coordinate 103,599,891 downwards.
GCTGCAGAGCCAGCAGAGGGAGCCTGAGTTAATAAATAAACCCCTTTGCCAGAGCTGCACTACCACAATTGACAGAGAGGCTGAAAAACAAATTTCCTTCATTTGAAACATTGCAGAAGAAAAAAAATTATACAATTTAAAAAAATGAATGGAAAGGCAAAAATGAGGGAATTATATTAAAAACCTTTTAAAAGTACCTGGCAGTGTCTCTTTGAAGCAAATAATTAGGACATGGGCATGGTTACACCTGACACAGGCTTTAAAATAGGCAAACCACTCTTTGGCATCCTACTGAGAACAAAGTGTGTTCCCACAGAAACTGGCTGGCTTAGCTGCCATCCAGCCAAGGGAACCATTCCAGGGCCTCACGCTGACACAGTGGTCTGAATTCTGGCCTGTCTTACACCCCATTGAAACCCTCACTGTAATAAGCAGGGAAATCAGGACAGAATTTGGCTAGGATACCTAGGAACTGCCTTCACTTGCATCAGTGCTACGGCTTTCCCTGGAGTCGCTCCTGATTTACCCTGGCGATTATCTGTACTTCTGACTCTGGAAAACGGTGCATTTGCACCATGTGCCATCTAGTCACCAGAGGGTCGGGGGGTGGGTGTACTAATATATTAGTCAAAATACGCTTTAAATAAATAGGCTTTATTGGAAGATTAGGTCCAAAGACCCAGCCCGGAATTGACTCCAACATTCTGATTCGAGATGGTCCCAAGTCACTGTGTCCAGATTTTAGGTTCTGGCCCATTTTTAAATTGGGTCAGAGCCACGACATTTGGATCTGAATTCAGATGTGTAATTTCCCCAAATCTCAGGGTGGGTAGATCTGGGGTTCTGGTCTAGGCCCATCTCCGATTCTCATGGAAGTGAAACAAATGCTTGTGTCATTTCCTGGTGTGACACCCGCTGATAGGAAATTGTGCAGTGTGTTACAGTGCACGTGCGTTAGATGAAGGACCAAGCTCTCTTATTTCCCTACCTTAAACAGGCAGCCAGCATAGACAATGAAGCCTTTGGAGTGCAGGTGTTTGGCTAAAGAGAACCCAAATCCTGAGTCACAGCCAGTAATGAGCACAGCTTTGCTGCCAATCTGTAAAACGAGACAAAATAAAACATATTGAAAGAGAGTGTTGGAATCACGTGAATTGCAGAGCAGGAATAAAACCCGTATATGAGCTTAGAGGCATCCTCTCCCAGGGACGTCCTCTCAACTGCAGGCCAGTTGGTGGAATCTGGCACATCCCAAAGGCACCAAATATTAGTTCTTCACAAGTATCTGTGAGAGGCAGGGATTAACGATGACCGGGAGAATGGCTCAGCATCCAATGGTGATGGGCTCTAGCAGAACAGAGACCAGGCAAGCCCTACAGCAGTTCACATACATCTAGAAATAACGCCTGAAAATACAATAAAGAGCTACCAACAAAGCTCAGATGTTCTCCAAACCTGGAACTGCCCTGCTGTATTCAGGGTTAGCTGAATCGGACAGGAATGAATAAATGCAATATGCAAACGAGAACTTACGGGGGAGAAATATGTCAATGTGATTAAAGAAAGATTGCAGTTTAATCCTACTCACTGCTTGTTTCCTGTGGCCACCCTATAACACACAAACCCTCTGGTTACAATCTCATCAGATCTCATAAGCTAAGCAGAATCTGACTGGTTTAATATTTGGATGGGAAACCAGTTGATTAATATAAGATATTATTTTTTGCCTAGCTATTTTTCACTATGAAGGTCAAAAAGAGGAAGTTAATATTCACTTCTCCTCCTAAGAACATTGAATGGCTGGAGGTCAGTGGTGGAGGATGTTCAAATCCCTATAAGTGGTGTGTGAAGTGCTCTGACATCCTTTAGGAGCAAAGGAATTGACTCCGCCATTTTCATTAGATACCGGCCCAGGCCACTATGTCCAGGTTTGACGTGCTGGCCCAATTTGCGCCAGGCATGACACATAGAGAGGGTGCTGCTATTGGTACCATTTGTGAAGAACCATTTAGCGTGGCCTCTGTCCAAAACTAGACACTTGGCTTCCCCCAGGGCACACTGGGGCTGAGCGACGATGACATTAGCTAGTCCGACCAAACTCTCCCCAAGGGTCCGTTAGTCACTCGGGGTTGGAGCAGCATCTGTGATTAATGCGGTCAGGGATTATTGTAATGTCAGGCCTGTGCCACGTGCAAGGGCAGGAGGGTCCAAGCAGCTTTCCCTTCCCTATGCCTGGCCACAAGCGTACTGGGGAGCACGGCCCGTCCGGTGCTCCAGCAGGCAGGCACTAGCTGTCAGGAAGGAGGTGAGGAGGGATGGGGCCATGTCCCTGATCTGCTAACAGTGCTATTTGTGTACCGAGGGGGGGAGCACACGGTGCCTTCACTGAAGTGTGTGCGGGGGGCGGGGGGGTACTGCTCAGCCAGCGCACCCCAGTGATTCCCAGGAGGCATTTGGACAGGCTGATCTACCTGTGCTCCTGAGGACTCCAGCTGGGGCATGGCTGCCCCCCACCTAGGGCACAGGGCAGAATCTGACCCTTAATTGACGGTAATTTACAGCGATACAAAGAATTGCGCCTGGTACTATGGCCATGGAGATCTTCTGTCAGAAAGCATGTTTTAAACACGGGCTCGTGGGGAGCGTTTGGGAGGCGCATTGTGCACATGGAAAAATGCTACTTGGCATTTGCATGGCGCTTTCATCCCAAAGTGCTTCGCAGACCACAACGCTCCCAGTCCCTGAAATCCACACACCGGGGCACCCAGCACCCTAGGAAGGTGGAACTGTAACCAAGGACACTATCTATGGCAGGTCCCATGACCAGAGCGTGTGAGTGACGCACAATCCTTGAAGTGCTGTATCCTCAGCACAAGTGCTATTATTCCCAAAAGTCTGTGGGCTCAGTACTGGAGTAACTGGGTCTGTGTTAGACAGGAGGTCAGACTAACTGATCTAATGGTGCTGTCTGGCCTTAAAATCAAGGAATGAATTTCACATATAGGGATGTGAGAGACTAAGTGACTTGCCCAAGGTCACCTAGGAAGCATGTAGCAGAGCAGAGAACTGAACCCAAGTCTTCTGAGTCCCAGGCTAGCACCCTAACCACTGGGAAATGTGTCCTCTGATGCACACAGCTGTAAACCCCTGTTCTTCCTCAGAGTGCCACGGAACATATTGTGGAGCTACACCAATTTCCTCCAGCAAAGAATTCTACCCCTAACATCCACTCACAGGGGGCAGGACTATTGTATACAAGGTATCGCAATGCAACTGTATAAACTTCCTTAGAGAGGAGCTTTCCAACCGGTAAGTGAGTTCCTAATATAGTAGAAAAAAACACTGTTCTGGGTGTTCAGTTCCACCATTAACAGCACGTGCTCTTCTCCGTTAATGGACGCTACACACTAGGAAAGAATGTGGAATATGCTAGAGAGGTCCAACACTGGCACTGTAGTGCAGATCACCGAGGAGAATTTTGTCACAAGGTTTCTATCTTTGTGTTAAAAATCCTAGCTCGTCAGAGACAGCTGTTTTAAAGTGCTGTCACACTCACCTGATCTATTTCACTTGCATAAGAACGTCTGCCACTTGGAGTCAAGAAAGGAAAGCAAAATCCTTGCACAGGCCTGCAGGAGAAAAGAGAACAGTCAGGCACAGAATCTCTCTCCCAGCCACCGACCTTGAAACCTAGGCAAGAGCCACAAAGAGGTAATTTAGTTTTGCTCCTGTCTATGGCATAGGATGTAATCTGAGAACAGAGGGCTTGGTCTGCAAATCTCCCTATACGTATTTTTCTCCATTGTATCAAGCATTTTTTCCTCAAAAATCTTGATCTATTCCCAGTAGCTGAAGCTGCCAGGATACTAGTGAGCCTTATAAAACAGTCACTAATCTAACGCACATGGATACACCCAAACACGAAATGGACAATCCAACGTTTTGAGGTTCTGACAGCAGCAATACTCAGTGTTCAATACCCAGAAAGCAGGTTTGGTGGCAATCATTCCACAATCCAGTAAAACTCACTATTAGGAGACAGTCTCTGATATTCAGCTTAAATTTTCCTTTACTCAGTTCTACCTCATTACCCTTAATTACAGCCTCTCCCATCCCCTAAATAACACCTCTCTTGCCCTGGAGTCTGCTCCAATCAGATGCTCTTATGCAGTTCTCACATCCCTCTTAATAATTGTTTAACTAAGAGCTTGTGTGGCTTTGAGCCATGCCTGCCATACAGGTTACAATCCCCTCTGTACAGTTTATCTCCAGACATACTGCATTCCCAAATGCAGGGTGGCATGGAAGAGATGGTGCTTCCCACGGAACGAGCAGCTATTAGGAAAGCTGTGTGACTGGCAGCAACTCACTTGCTTAACTCTTCCCTCAGCTTACAAAGATCGTTTAAAGCCAGGGCTCAGTCAGACCATCCATGAGAGCAATCCAAATTCCTTCCCCAGGCAATCACCTCTCCTCTGGGGCTGTGTCAGTTTCTTTCTGTTTCCTTCACTCACTGTTATTGCTGCCTCTCAGCTGCAGCTTGCTACAGTCTCTTGGCTCTCTCCCTTTGGCTCCCTGAAAGTATTTCAGCTTCCCTCTGCGCTTCATTAGCTATCCCCTGGCTGGGTCTCTCAAACACTTTTTCCCAGGGAGCAGTGCTCTCTCGCTCTCTCTCAAGTAAATTGGTTCAGCTACTTGCAAGCAGATCCTCATTGGATGCCAGAGGTACCCCCTAAACAACGTGTGCCACGCTGTAGCACTTTGTACAAAGATCTACACATACTCAGCTTCTTCAGCTGCATCTAGGGCTGGATGGGGCTGTGACAGGAAATGGGCTATGACTCAGTCGGGTAAGGTGGAAACATCTCCTAGTTGGACGGAACTGATATTGGCATGTTTAACCGATCGGGTTACCACCGTTCACCTGCCATGCCACAGGCCAGCTCCTTCTCTACCTCAGCTGTAGTGTCACGAGCCCTGCCTTCTCCTGAAATAGCAGAAGCCAAGCGTGAAGAGGTTTAATTGCTGCGGAGGTCAGAGGCAGGTCACAAACTGGCTGTGTCTAAGATTACTGAACTGAGATACTGGCCTGGGGCTTTCATTTCTCTAGCTAAACATCTTGATGTATTCTAGCATCCCACAACATTTTCATAATATTCATCTTAGTTGCATGAAACGTTTTCATTTTTCAGTCATCTTTCTTTTGCTATTTACTTAAAACACATCGATTGACTGTTGTCCTTGTGCTGTTGCAGAGCAGATCAATCTTGTGCAGATTACTGTGAATTTTCTCTATCTTACTTTTTGGGGTAGGCGAGTGAAATGTAGGTGAGTTGCTGATCGGTACTGATGCCAGCAAAGGACAGTCCCAGCAAATGTGCATGATGCTAGGAATCTTAATGTGCTTTTATGGTGTGAACCAGTTAGAGTGACCAGATGGGATGAAGAAAATATTGGGACACATGGGGGAGGGGGGAAGAGGGGGTCCCGCCGGCAGAGCAAGGGGGGGAAAAAAAAAAAAAAGCAGAATCCTGCTGGCGGAACAAAACAAAACAAAAACAGGAGTGCAAAATATCGGGACAAATTGCATCCCAAACAAACATCGGTCAGGACGCGGGACAAACGCCTAAAAATTGGGACAGTCCCGATTTTATTGGGACGTCAGGTCACCCTAGAACTAGTTTTAATCACCCTTATACAACAACTGAATTCTAGAGAGCACATCAGAGACCTTTGACTCTACAATGAGCTGATGGTTATGGAATTTAATTTGTCCTCTTAAATCTGTTAGCTTTGATTAATTTAACTATATGCAAATATCAGGAAGAATTTGTCATCATTCAAGCGTGCAAAATGTTATCCCATTGCATTAAAGCAGTGTTTCCCAAACTTGGGACGCCACTTGTGTAGGGAAAGCCCCTGGCGGGCTGGGCCAGTTTGTTTACCTGCCGCATCGGCAGGTCCGGCCGATCGCGGCTCCCACTGGCCGCGGTTCGCTGCTCCAGGCCAATCGGGGCTGCTGGAAGCGGCGGCCAGTACGTCCCTCGGCCCGCGCCGCTTCC
>NC_048306.1:103535743-103573873 GCF_013100865.1 Trachemys scripta elegans | reverse complement strand
CCTGCCCTGAGCCAGCCCCGCACCACCCGCTTGCAGCCAGCCCTGCCCGCCCCTGCTGTCTCCAGCCCCTACACTGCCCACAGCCAGCCCCACACCGCCCGCCTGCAGCCAGCCCCCATCTCCAGCCCCGCACCGCCCGCCCTGCCCTGTGCCAGCCCCACACCACCCGCCTGCAGCCAGCCCCGCACGCCCTGCCCTGAGCCAGCCCCCGCCTGCAGCCAGACCCATCTCCCATCTCCAGCCCCGCACTGCACCGGGCGCCCTGCCCTGAGCCAGCCCCGCACCGCCCGCCTGCAGCCAGCCCCCATCTCCAGCCCCGCACCGCACCCCGCGCCCTGCTCTGAGCCAGCCCCTGCCGCACCCCCTGCCCGCAGCCAGCCCCGCACCCCCCGCCCGCAGCCAGCCCCGCACCCCCCGCCCGCAGCCAGCCCTGCCCACACCCCGTCTCCAGCCCCTGCCCGCAATCAGCCCCCACCTGCAGCCAGCCCCGCACCGCCAGCCCTGCCCGCAGCCAGCCCCCGTCTCCAGACCCCGACCACAGGTAGCCCCTGCCGCACCCCCTGCCCTGCCCGCAGCCGGCCCCTGTCTCCAGCCCCCGACTGCAGGTAGCCCCTGCCGCACCCCTTGCCCTGCCTGCAGCCGGCCCCTGCCGCACCCCCTGCCTCCAGCTGGCCTGTGCCCCCCGTCTGCAGCTGGCCCCATGTCCACTGGTGCCCTGCAGTTCCCAGGGCAGTAACCCTGCACACCTGCTTCAATGAGGGGGGTAGGGACCCACACATGCACACCCCCAGGGAGCAGCGGGGACCCACACGTGTGAAACAGGCCTATCTTTTTAAAAAAGAACTTTAGGAGAAAAACTGCAGGGAAGGGTGAAAACTGAAGGGCAAGACCAAGGAATCCCTCACAGTAACTCCACCGTCTTTATTCCTCCCGTTCCCTATTCTCTTTTTCTTTCCTCTCAAGGTTCACTTCCATTAATCTTTTATTTTCGTCTTTCAATCTTTAGACTCTTTAGGTTTTGTTTAACTGACACTGAAAAGCTACTTTAACCCGACTCTTCTCTCACACCAGCGTAAATCAGGAGTAACTCCACTAACAGCAGTGGAATTATAGATTCACAGATTCCAAGGCCAGAAGGGACCATTGTGATTATCTAGTCACAGCTCCTGTACAGCACAAGCCATAGAACTTCCCCACAACAATTCCTAGAGCAGATTTCAGAGGCTCTGTTTAGCCCTGGGCTGTACCTTCCTGGGGGGACAGGGAAGGGGGACGGGGACGTGCAGCCACCATTTGAAATAACTGTGCTGCCCTCGCAAGGAACACTTGCATTTCAGAGGCCTTTGAGATACATCTACTAACCACCTCCTAAGTGTCAGTTGTGGTATTAAAGGACAGTTGGAATCATTCCCCAGGATCAGACCGTGCAGTAAAATCTGGCTGTTTGCAGTTGACACCAAGCAAATTGCCACCAAATTTCTAAGATTTTCCTCAGCTCCTAGTGGGCACTGCTCTATTTACGCTGCTGTTCCTGGCTTCTGCCACATACTGCCGGATCCCCTAGCCACTGAAACCGACGGGAGCCTTGCCATTGACTTCAATGGCAGTAGGACCCGGCCTCTGAGTTCTGTCTAGCACGCCTGACAAGCGGCAGTAACTCAGCTGTCTCCGGGATTCCTGCCAGAAACACACGACTGCCAAACGGAGCATTCGCTCTTTGCAGCTCTGCAGAGTCCTGGCCTTGCTGTCAGACTGGTCTGTGCTGGTCCCCACCGCTACTGGAATTACACAGAACAGACAATCACACGGGCTAAAATAAATATTATTTAATATATAAATATTATTGGGTCAATACTATTGTAGAAATACTATTGTGGACATTACAGATATGGGATTTAACTTAAGTTAAATAGTGAAGTGGCAAAGTTTGCAGACTACTAAAATAGTTAAGTCCGAAGCTGACTGAGAGGAATTACAAAAGGATCTCACTAAACTGGGTGATTGGGCAACAAAATGGCAGATGAAATTCAATGGTCATAAGTGCAAAGTAATATACATTGGAGAAAATAATCCCAACTATACATACAAAATGATGGGATCTAAATTAGCTGCTATCACTCAACAAAGAGACCTTGGAGTCACTGTGGATAGTTCTCTGAAAACATCCGTACAATGTGCAGCGGCAGTCAAAAAAGCTAACGATGTTAGGAACCATTGGGAAAGGGATAGATAATAAAAGACAGACAATATAATAATGCTATTATGTAAATCCACACCTCGAATACTGGTGCAGTTGTGGTCACCCTGTCTCCAAAAGCTATGTTAGGGTGGGAAAAAGTTCAGATAAGAAAAACAAAAGTGATGAGGGGTCTGGAACAGCTTCCAGATGAGAAGAGAATAAAAAGACTGGGACTGTTCAGCTTGGAAAAGAGACGACTCGGGGGATATGAGAGAGGTCTATAGAATCATGAATGCTGTAGAGAAAGTGAATAAGGGAGTGTTATTCACCCCTTCACATAACACACGAACCAGGGGTCACCCAATTAAATTAACAGGCTGCAGGTTTAAAGCAAACATAAGGAAGTACTTCTTCACACAACACACAGTCAACCTGTGGAACTCATTGCCGAGGGAAGTTGTGAAGGCTGAAAGTATACCTGGGTTCAAAAAAGAATTAGCTATGTTCATGGAGGATAGGTCCATCAGTGGCTATTTGCCAAGATGGTCAGGGATGCAATCCCATGCTCTGGGTGTCCCTAAACCTCTGACTGCGCCAAATCACTGACTGCTAGAAGCTAGGCCTGGACTACGGGGTGGATCTCTCAATAAATTGCCCTGTTCTGTTCATTCCTTCGGAAGCGTCTGGCACCGGCCACTGTCAGAAGACAGGATACTGGACTAGAGGACTATTGGTTTGACCCAGTATGGCCATTCTTGTGTTCTTATGTAGTTATGGAAGAACTGATGTACCTGAGGCATCAGTATTTGGAAGAATTTTTTTTGAAGTCTGTCATCTCTTGTAATAAGTGGGAAAAGATTGCATGATGACTGGGATGCTGCAAAACTGAGCGCTCTCACTCACAACTAAGACCTTGATTTTACTTAACAGACTCGTGGTGAAAATAATGGAAAAATTGATTTTTTTAATTTTTATTTTTTTGCAGTACTGTAACATTAGAAATTGGTAGAAGAGAAAAGTAAACCTAGCAACTGGCACAGAATTGCAGACCTGATGTCCCACTTTATACTTTTTGAAATGAAATGTCTTTGGTTTGTTTGTAGGTTTTGAAAAATGTGCTAAATTCTGCTCTCCCAGACAGCACCACTGTAGTCTGTGGGGAGTATTTGAAAGTGTTTTGCTTATACAGTGACTCAAACTCTATGAGTGGTCTTGCTGCCATTGAAATTGCTCCCTCACATTGTCTCTCTCTGCTATCTAATAATCTCCTACCCCTCTAGTTCTTGTTCTCTGCTACCTTCCCAGTCTCCCTGCTACTCCCATGTTCCCCTGACCCCACCCATTTTATTCCATTTCTAAACTGTAGAGCCCAATGGAGGTGGCTGTCTTCCCCAAAGACAGCCTGGGAGACGGTAGTCATCTCTACCTCACTGCTATCTCCAGAGGCTGCAGGGAAAGGCTGTCTTACCTGGAGGCAGTTGTGGCTTCGATCAATTGAAAGTAAGGGGAGGTGGATGGTCCAGAACACTAGCCTATGACTTGGGAACTGTGGGTTCAAGTCCCGCTTTGCCTCAGACTTCCTGTGTGCCCTTGTGGGGCAGGTCACTTACTCCAGCGTTGTTTAATATATTAAAGATCTGGGAAAGGGGTGAGCAGGGAGGTTGCAAAATTTGCAGATGTCTCAAAGTTACTTAGGATAAGAGACGTCTCTGAGGAACTTCAGAGACCTAAACAAACTAGGTGAGTGGACAACACAATGGCAAATGAATTTTAATGTTGACAAAGGCAAAGTAATGGAAATTGGAGGGAAAAAATTACTCCCGCCACTCACATGGCTCTAAATAAACTGTCTGAACTTGCCAGAGGGTGGCTGGCCCCTTTAAGGGAAAATGGGGCCTCAGTCTAACCTGTGACGAGATCAGCTCACTTCCTCAGATGGCTGAGATCATGTGATTAACTCAGGCCAGGTCTGGGGAGATGATGGAGGAAAGGACAAGTGTCCTGGGATAGTCACTGCAGAAAGGAGCTTGACTCCAGCTAGGTGGGGTTAGGAGTGCTACGCATGACAGAAGCCTCAGAAAACATTGACCTGGGATTGGGGCCTGAAAGGCCAATGTGTGTAAGGACTAAATAAAATGGACCCCAGAGGGGAAGAGTTTTAATTACCATGGGACTATGATGTGGAGTGCTTAAGGGGACTTGAGCAGAAGGAGAAACTGAGGCAGGGCACTGCAGAGAAAGGAACTTGGGCATCATTATGGATAGCTCAATAAAGACTTCTCAATATGCAGCTATTGCCAAAAATCAAACAAGATGTTTGGATGCATGAAGAATGGGATGCTGAATAATATGGAGACTATTTTAATGCCTTTATTTAAATCAATGGTGGAAGACTGCATGTCGAACTGGCCACCCCATTTCAGAAGGGATAGTGCAGAACTCGAGTGGGTTCAGAGAAGGGCAACAAGAACGGTCAAGGGCCTGGAAAAAACTCTGGTACAAAGAGAGATTGGAAAGACTGTGACTGCTGTACTAGAAAGGAGATGAGTAAGAAGGGACATGATAAAAAGTATGTAGAATGATGAGTTGTCTAGAGAAGGGAGATCAGGAACTTCTGTTTTCCGTCTCATAGCACAAGTACAAGGGGACATTCAATAAAATGGAATGGTGAGAAAATCAAAACTGATAAAATGAAACACTTTTTTCACACAACATGATTAAATGTGGAACTCATTGTCCTAAGAAGTCACTGAGGCCAAGAATTTAAGATTCAAAAATGGACTGGGCATTTATATGTATATCAAGAAATATGCAGACTTATAATTAATGATAAAAATCCTACAGAAGGGATATCAAACCTCACACCTCAGAGTTTAAGACTGTCTCTAATTATTAGAGATCAGGATGAGCCATAATGTTGGGGGCAGATTATCCCACATCTGCTGCTGTGGGGTTCTCACACCTTCCTCTGCAACATCTGGTGCAGGCCCCTGTCAGAGGTACGATATTGGGTTAGATGGGACTCAGGTCTGATCGAGGTTGGCGATTCCTGTGTTCCTCAATGAAGAGAAATACACCTATGTTTTTAGGAAACTAAAGACCCGCCACTTTTACATATTGAACTTGTCAGAAAATGTATAAAATAGTCCCCTCTGCCTTTGCTGACAGGACCCCAATCCTACTGCATTTTCATGCAGTGTGTGCAAAGTCACCAGGAGGAGAACCCAGCCTATGCTCTATAGCCACGGCCAAGAGGAGTAAATGTGATTTGTGTCACTGAGATCAGTGGATCTGGCTGAATACACAGAGGGACATGGGTGCTGGAACTAGGCGATCTGGGGGTGCTGCCGCACCCTTGGCTTGAAGTGGTTTACAGTTTGGTTCAATGGCTCTCCGCACCCCCACTATAAACATTGTTCCAGGACCCCTACAAAGGGAGCAGACCCCCTAAGCAAAAAGAGATTCTTTCTACACAAGTATCAGAGGGGTGGCTGTGTTAGTCTGGATCTGTAAAAGCAGCAAAGAGTCCTGTGGCACAGTATTGGCCAATACTTCTGTTAGTCTTAAAGGTGCCACAGGATCCTCTTGCTTTTTGCTGAGCTTCAGTTCATCTGCAAATTTGACACCATCAGCTCAGGATTAAACAAAGACTGTGAATGGCTATCCAACTTCAAAAGCAGTTTCTCCTCCCTTGGTGTTCACACCTCACCTACTAGCAGAGCACCTCACCCTCCCTGATTGAACTAACCTCGTTATCTCCACACTGATTTATACCTGCCTCTGGAGATTTCTACTATATGCATCTGACGAAGTGGGTATTCACCCACGAAAGCTCATGCTCCAATACGTCTGTTAGTCTATAAGGTGCCACAGGACTCTTTTTACACAGAAACTTCTCAAAGCAGCACCGCCCTGTTATTTGCTAATTCATATTATCAAGAACAGTAGAAAAATCAGCAACTCGGAGGGGGGCTCAGCATTCAGCGGAGGAATGTTACCGGACTCTGGATCTTCTCTCAGTAGTTATAATCCAGATTGGTTCATATTTTGTGAAGTTGCCTCAGCATTATGGTACATTTGAAACGGTTCCATTACCAGGATGGAAGCCCTTAAGTGCCTGGTAAAGCAGTGTGAAATTAAGGGTTTGTTGTTGGAACAGACAAAGTTCAGTATTGTAACTGCTTGTTTTGAACTTAAAATGAAACCATGCTGCACCAGATAATAAGGAGGGTGTCAAGGACGGGTTCACAGGGGATGGGACCTTGAAAAACAAATGACAGCGAGAGGGGGAATAGGAAAAAGTCTAGACAAGTGTGTGCAGGTTCTCAAATTATCTGGAAAGGCTGAGGTTATCCAGCTACTTTGCTTAACTTTGCCTCTGTTGCAATCAGTGGGTCTAATTTTGAGCGTGTGTGGAAATTGTACAACTTATTTTAAAGAAAATCAGACCCTTTTTTGAGAAAAATAAGTAAACTGTAAATGTGTTGATGTGGGTGCAGGTTTAAGTGAATATTTATTGTAGTGTACTTAGACACACAACTTGCTTTTGTGGAAAATATCAAACTAGATATAGCAGTGCCGTGCATATAGACTAGTGAGCTAGCACACGTGATGTCACTGAGTCGTCCCACCAGAGCCATCACAAAGCCAAGAGTTCTGTGTTCCAGCATGTCAGTAGCGCCTAGGTGCGCTGGCAGAACTATGTGGGGTGAGTTACCTACACGCTGGTTAGTCTAGAACACCTGCTGTCTCCAATCACTGTACAAATATTGGTGAAAGGAGCCTTACCATCCTTTGAGCGGCAGCTAACTAGTTGTATCTCCATTTCACGGAGGGACAAACTGAGGCATGGAGAGGCTAAGTGATTTGCCTGAGGTCATTCCAGCAACTCGGTGTCAGGGCTGCAGCCTGATTACTATTCCTGAGCTGCCTGACAACCATGCTGCATCTGCCTGCTCTACTCAGGGCTGTGGGACCTTCACGTTTGCAAGCATTCAGGGCTTGTCTACACTTACTGGGGGATCAACGAGAGGCGATGGATGCATTGGCGGTCAATTTAGTGGGTCTAGTGAAGACCCACTAAATCAACAGCCAATCGCTCTCCTGTCGACTCCTGTACTCCACCGGATCGAGAAGAGTAGGGGGAGTCGACGGGAGACGTCGCATAGTGTGGCCCTCGTGGTAAATAGATCTAAGCGACGTCAATTTGAGTTACACTATTCACGTAACTCAAATTGCAAAGCTTAGGTCAAATTTCCCCTGTAGTGTAGACAAGGCCTCAGTTAACCTGATTTAAAATGTTGAGGGGCGCTGCTTGGGTGATGGTCATTTGAATATCTTCTAAGCAGTCTATCTAGGAGACAGAATAAAAAGCCAGAACATGGTATTTACACAATGATATATTTTGAAAGATGTACATTTGCACAGCCACACCCCTGAATGGGTGTGCAGCACTGTGTGTGCTCATGGTGTTTGCTCACACAAACCAATTACTTGTACACAACTGGGAGGTGTGTGTGCAGCACGTCTAAGTACTTATATATCACAGTAGTATCCAAATACCTTACAGTCATTAATGTATGTATTATGCTCACGGCATCCTGTGAGGCCGGGCAGTGCTACTGTCTCCATTTTAGATGGAGGAAACTGAGGCACAGAGCCACTAAGTGATTAGCCGCAGGTCACACATTGAACGTCCTGAATCCCAGCCTAGTGCTTTACCACAAACACCCCCTCTCAATGGGCTTGTGGTGCTACTAGCAGTCCACCTTCACGGATCTGTTCTCCCAGCTGGATGTGGGCACATGCCCTACCAGTGTCACTGAGCGAGGCCCAGATCCGTTCATCTCAAAGCGGAGATCCCAAAGTAGAACGAAGGTGAAGCCTGTCCAGAGATGAGAGGAGAATAGAGCCTGCCATGTGAAGTAACATGGTCTCTCTCTCTGTGTCTCATTAACTAGGCAGCAGTCTAGTTTGTTACATCATAGGCTGAGGAGTGTCCCTTACAGCAGTGGCTCTCAATCTTTCCAGACGACTGTACCCCTTTGAGGAGTCGGATTTGTCTTGCGTACCCCACATTTCACCTCACTTAAAAACTCCTTGCTTACAAAATCAGACATAAAAATACGAAAGTGTCACAGCACATTATTACTGAAATATTCCTTACTTACTCATTGTTACCATATCATTATAAAATAGATCAATTGGAATATAAATATTGTACTTACATTTCAGTGCATAGAGCAGTATAAACATGCCATTGTATGAAATTGTCGTTTGTACTGACTTCGCTAGTGCTTTTTATGTAGCCTGTTGTAAAACTAGGCCAATACCTAGATGAGGTGATGTACCCCCTGGAAGAGCGCTGCGTACCCCCAGGGATACACGTATCCCTGGTTGAGAGCCACTGCCTTACAGAACTGTAGGAACTGGAGATGGAAAAGTATAGTGGAGTTCTTCAGGGATGGGGACTGCCCACGGTCCTTGCAAGCCAGGCAGCCCTCTTGCCCTTGAATAAAGTACCTACCAGCTACGTGCCAGAGGATAACGACTAGCTAGCGATGAGATCACTGGCTCCTCCCTGAGTAACAGGGCACCTATTAAAGCGATACTACTCCTGGGACCCGGTTCTGCAGCTGCTGCATACAAGCAGCTCCTCTGCTGCCAATCGTTTCATTATTGGCAAGTAGGATAATAGTAAACGCTTTTGGCAAGTTTTATATGTTAAATATATTCCGTAGATTTTCCCCAGAGGCAGACATAGTTAAGAGGGGTTCATTAAAGTGCTTTCATTTGCTTTGTTTCATTTTTTGCTTATTTTGTTACTGGAGGAAGCAAAACAGCTGCCCAGCTCTAAAAACTGGTGAGCTAATGAATCTCAAACTGACACAGTCCACTCCCCTCTCTATGGATCTTCGGTTGTTTCCCTCAGCTGATCTGTGCCCTGGTAAGATTTGCTGATAGGGGACTGATTACAATTAGCTGTGGCTCGTTTGGTTCCCTCTTGCCTGGCTCCAAAATAGCCCTGGAAGTGACAAGAACTGGCCATCCTCCGTTCAGTTCCTGAAGTTTCTGGAACAGAGCTGACATACTATTGGGGAGAGGGATGAGCCATACTGACCCCAGGGAGGGAGGGGGCAGGAGGGCAGTGTTGGAGGTGAGTATAGACAGCCGTGATAAGCTTTCACAGAGTGATTCATACTCGGCCTGACTCAGTGCCACTGAGAACAGAATCAAGCCTTGTACATTTAAATTCTCATTTCCCTTTTGTCCTTCGTATCATGGTTTGTGCCTGCAACTTGCTTCAAGCACAGCTTAAATTTAAGATCATTGCTGTCTTTAAATGAGCTTGTAAAAGCAACAACACCTCCAGTGGGTAAAGGATGGGATGTAATTCATTCCCTTATCGGTTTCTGCGCTGCCTTCTGTCTATGATCTGATTCTTCCACATTAAACTTCTTTTCTTATTATTGCTACATACAGCAGCAAAAACAACAAAATAGGAGCATGAGCCATCGCCCCCATGTTGTCTGGAAGGGACAGCTGGACAAGTTGCCAGAGTGCGAGGCACTTATTCCAGAAGCTGTCTCTTGTAGCGTAACACAGGGACTACTGGGTTGCAAGCCACTCCCCAGAGACATTTGAGACCTAAGTTCCTTATTGCTTCCTCTTACCCTTTTTTATTGTATAACATCATCACCTGAAAGCTAGTGCCTCAAGGAAGCCTATACAAACTCCATATTATACAGACCTAGCTTCAGTTTGGAGAGCTACAGAACATTACAGCCATAAATACAGGACACACAGTTTAGTGTTGCTGGCTCACTTAAACTTTAACGTTTAATTGTTTCACATAACTGAAGGTACCATGATGAACAGAATAGGGGACGGGAAGTTCAGTCAGAGGGGAGCGAGTATGTCCTAGGGGTCAGAGCACAAGATTGTGTGTTTAAGGACTTCTGGGTTACAGTGTGACATATTGGAATTGGAAAAGGGCAATAAAAATTATTAGGGGTATGGAACGGCTGCCATATGTAGAAAGATTAATAAGACTGGGACTTTTCAGCTTGGAAAAGAGACAACTAAGGGGTCGGCATCCTTCTGCATGCGGCCCATCAGGGTAATCTGCTGGCGGGCCGCGAGACATGAGCAACTTTTGTGTCCATCCTGATGGGGAGCAATAACAATACCACCGAGCTCTTATATAGCATTTTTTCATCCATCGAGCTTAAGCAACATAAGTAGCATTATACCCATTTTTTCAGGTGAGGAAACTGAGGCACAGAGCAATGCGGTAACTTGTCCAAGGTCACCCAGCAGGGCAGAGGCAGGGCTGTGACTAGACCCCAGGTTTCCCAAGTCCCAGTCCAGTGCTCCTCCCAACTGCTGTATCCAGCCTACGAGATGAGTTTGAATATGTTTTGTGGAATTTTGGTGTCATCTCTTTTTGCTGGTGTCTGAAATTTTGCTGCCTTTTTCTGTCTCTACGTTGATTTACTTTTTAAAAAGGGAACTGTTGTCAGTGTCATTGTAGCATAAATAATCTGGTTTTCTTGTTAGAATGGAAGTATGTATTATGAGATGGGTTGTACAGTGCATTTTCAACAGGAGCGCTGCCAGCTTTTCTGCCGCCCTAGGCGGCAGAAGGTCCCACCCCGAAATGCCGCCCCCCACAGAGGCGGCGGAAGGTCCCACCTCCGAAATACCGCCGCGGTCGCCACCCCCCAAATAGTAGCGCCCTAGGCAACCCCCTAGGTCGCCTAATGGGTTGCGCCAGCCCTGATTTTCAAGAGAGAGCTCATGGCATTTCTGGACAAAAGTGCCCACATTCTGATCTCATTTTCACGGGTGTAAACCAGGAGAAAGTCAATGGAGTTAGTCTGGTGTAAAATCAGTGTGACAGCAGAGTCAGGCCCATTGTGCCTTGCAGCTGGTGGTGTCATTTACGGCTGTGCACAGTGGGTGTGAAATGCTGCCAATGATCTAAACGTGTAGAGGGTTTTGAGTCTGGTAATGTCTCACACTCACTGTTCATGAGTGTAAATGGGGCAGTGCAAGGGGCGGGGTAGAATCCAGACAACTTCAAAACAATTTAGGGCTTGTTGACATATGGTGTAGCCAGTATCCCTACTAAAATACTATTGATGTGTGCTAGCCTGCTCGTGGGGCTGCACCGTTGCTGTGTATTGTAATTTTAATAGGTTCTGCAGCATTGTAATAGCTCTTGCTATCACAGAGTGTATCCACTCCCTCTAAACTGTTGGCTTCCCCTGCACAGGTTGACGGGAAGGCAGTGCTAATAACAGGCTGTGACAAAGGGTTTGGACATGCCTTGGCAAAGCAGCTGCATGCACAGGGATTCATGGTCTTTGCCGGCTGTTTGCTGATGGTGAGTACTACGTTTGGTTAACTCTGTTCGAGGTTGTGAAGGGCACATTTTAAAGGAATAGTAACATGCTGATTTAAAGTCTGTGATCAATGAAAATGTCTCTGCATTTAAAAAAAATGCAAATTAAACATTCTTTTTGCTTAGACTTCAACATTTCTTGCTCAGCATTGTGGAGTCAATCAGCTAGCCGTGGAAAAGCCCTAACAGACTATCAAATCAATAGGTCCTTCAGTAGGGTTACCATACATCCGGATTTTCCCGGACATGTCCGGCTTTTTGGTCCTCAAATCCCCATCCGGGAGGAATTGCCAAAAAGCCAAACATGTCCGGGAAAATTCTCCCAGCCTTGTTTTGCCGGCATCCCTGCCCCAGTCCCCTGCTTACCTTAAAGCGGCTCCGGCAGGCTGCGAGCTGCAGGTGGATTCCCCTGTGGCGGCAGCTGCTGCTGCTCCCCCCAGACACCTCAGCTTTGTGTAGCTGAAGAGCGGAGCTGCCCGAGTCCTACCGGCTTCACGTTTGCCGGGCAGCCCCCAGACCTCCAGACCCTGTGCTCCCAGCCAGGCGCTTCCCCTCCTGGGCTCTGGTTGCGCTGGGGAAGCGCTCGGCCGGGGGCGCAGGGTCTGGAGGTCTGGGGGCTGCCCGGCAAACCGTGAAGACGGTAGTGCTCGGGCAGCTGTTTCGCGTGGCTGGGAGGGAGGAGAGGGAATGCGGGGTGCTCGGGGAGGGGGCGGAGCTGGGGTGGGACTTTGGGGGAAGGGGTGGAGTTGGGGTGGGGAAGGGAAGGGGTGGAGTTGGGGTGGGGCTGGGAAGGGGCGGGGCCAGGGCCCTGTGGAGTGTCCTCTTTTTTTAATGTTTAAAAATGGTAACCCTACCTTCAGCAAAGAAAACTGCCCCACCCAAATCTCTTATTGGAGACATCACTGACAGAAGCAAATAGATGCAATGCCAGGTGAAACCACTGTTTCTGAAGCAGCTCTAAATGAGATCTCCAGATTACCAAAGATCTCAATATAGAACCGTCCGTGAATGAGTCTGTAAAGTCAGTCGCCTCCTAGCACCAGGAATGGCAGCATGAAAAGATGGAATTCCATGGGAAGTACAGAAGAAGGGAGGACAGGTGTCAGACTCGCTGGGCTGCCAGGTGAGGCAGGAGCTGGAATGGGCTGGCTAGCGTGAAGCAGGCAAAGGCAGGAGCTGGATGGAATAGAAGCAGTCTGTCAGAATTCCCAGGCAATGGGTGTGTTCCCGGCCTGGTAGTGATGTTGAGCAGACTGGAGAGACTGCTTCCCTTAGGAGCCTGGATACCTGTCTTGGGATCAGCTGGGTGGGTCCTCACCTGTGGATTGGCTGAACCCTGGTTGGATGCATGGGGCCTCTCATGAGATCTGCAGGTAATTGCTTCTGATGACTCATCAGGCTTAGGCCGGCTCAGAGGTATCTGGTTTAGGAAGGCTCAGGCCAGAGGTAACTGGTCACATCAGATGGTGCAGAGGTTTAAGCACAATGTCTTGCTTTCCTGCCTGAGGGCAGGAGGGGGACCGCAAGACATGAAGGACACCAACATCATAATGTTGGACAAAACCAAAGGAGATTGGAGTGATTGCAGCAGCTGCAAAGGAATCTCTCTCTCTAGTGGTGTTGGCAAGGCATTTGTGTGGGTCATTCTCCAAAGACTGCAAGTTCTTGCGGAACATGTATATCCAAAGAGTCAGTGAGGCTTCTGTGCTGACAGATCAGCTCTCAACAAGGTCTTGAGACTGAGGCAACTGCAAGAAAAGTGTCAAGAACAAGGAAAATCTCTCCATGGACTTCATAAATCTTACAAGGGCTTTGAACTGATTAGCAGGAAGGGACTTTTCCGACTGCCAGAGAGGATTGGCTGGCCCCCAATCCTCCTCAGTCTGATTTTTATCTTTCCATGATGGCATGAATGCCACAATCCAGTGTAATGGTGATCAATCTGACAGCTTTGAAATCTGCAGTGGTGTCAAACGGGGATGTGTTTAGGCACCAACAATCTTTGGTATAGTCTCCTCTCTCCTGCTTGATCATACGTTCTCATCTAGTACCAAGGCAGTACATCCCCATACACAGTCAGATGGGAACATCTTCAACATCGCACATCTTAAGAGCAAAAGGCAAAGTCAAACGCATGCTGATAAGATAATTTTTGTGTGTGCGGTTGCTCAGGAATTGGACTTATTAACCACTCATGATATTGTAACATGACACACAATAACTGAACTGCTTCAGTGCTTACACCGTTGTCTGTTGAGACAGATATTTATTTGTGTTACTGTAGTGCCTAGGAGATCTAGTCATGAACCAGAACCCCATTGCACTAGGTGTTGTACAAAACAAAACAAAGTGACAGCCCCTGCCCCAAGAAGCTAACAGCCTCAGTACAAGACAAACGACAACAGTTGGATACAGACAGATGGAGGAGGACAAGTATACAATGAAAGAATATTGCTTGGCATGACAGGCAGTGAGCTCTGCACACCAGCAGCCTAACTAGTGTCATGTTTTTTGTAGGCCCCCAGCAAAGTGGGGCGCTGAGGGGATTTGAAGGTAGTGAGGTAGCTGGCGATATTATCATTGTCCTACTCACCCTCCTCTGCCTGTGTGTGCCCCTCACTTGTTCTGCCATATCAGTGTAGACTGTAAGTTCTTGGGCAGCGGCCAAAGCTCTTGTGAACTCTGGTTGGGGGGCGAGGCCATCTAGCATATTTGGGATGTTTGAAAAATAAGGCAGGGAGAGACTTCCAGAGCTTCAGACAACTCAGGGCAAATGTGCTGCCAGCAGCCCCCACCCCCCCCGGCTTTAAACCAGGGCTGTGGTTATCTTAAGTGTCTCCAACAATTGTAGCTGTAGTGGTATCCACAGGCACTGACTTTCTTCTTTCTAGGTGGGTGCTCCACCCCTGCTCCGCCCTGAGGCCCCGCCCCTACTCTGCCCCTTCCCCAAGGCCCCACCCTCACTCTGCCTCTTCCTGCCCCCGCTCTGCCCCCTTTGGCACCGCCTGCTGCCAAACAGCTGATCGGTGGGTGGCTGGTGGGTGCTGAGCACCCACTATTTTTTTCCATGGGTGCTCCAGCCCTGGAGCACCCACGGAGTCTGCACTTATGGTGGTATCCCCTGGGCACATATGGGTCTCTCAGGAAGCTGGCTCCCAAACGCTCTAGGGTCACTGGCAGTGAGTAAGGAGAATGGAGCACCAGAGCAACAGGGTCCCAGAAAGGCGGGCAGCTCCTTTCTGCTCTGACTTCATCTTCCAAACAGCCCCCTGGGGTAGCCCCAGTGCAGGAGACCTGGGGAGTGACATGGCCTGTTTATTTCCATTGGCCAAGCCAAGAGGAAAATTTAAAAAAGAGCAACTGGGAGGGCTAAGTCAATTCAGGTTTTGATATAACAATTGAAGATTTTACTATTAAGAGATGAAATGCAAGACTTTTAATATTTTTAAATTTTTTTTTTTACTTTTCTGTGTTCCTTTAAAATAATTTAAAGCTGACTAGGAAATGTTTGAAGGTGGCCATTGTATCCAGGTGTTTGGATGGCTGGAGACCACAGCTGTACTCCCAGAAACCCCTGCAGTACAGCTCGAACATGACCCACCTGGCTGCCTAGTGTCAGCGAAGGAAGGTTACGTTCTGTCATTGCACCAGAAAGGAAAGTTGGCCAGGCCAGACACCTCAGCTGACATAACCTGGCAGAAGAAAGTCCTGTTGGACAACTGCCATTGTGTGAAAATTTCCATCCAAAGGCTCTGTAAATCCTCTATTACTAGTGTCATGCGGTGCTTTGAGCTGGCCCTTCGCTGCTGCGTCACTTTTCACCGCAGCTTGCTCGGGCTTGAGATGGGAGCAGCAGGTGGAAGGATGGAGCGAATGTGGAATCGAATGTTTACAGGGAGGGCTATTTCAGGAGATTGGCACACTGGTGGAGTGCAGAGAGGGCATTTGAGGGCAAATAGATGAACTACGTTGACCCCGCAGTCAGCCTGACTATCTGGAGTTCTGTATGACTAGTCTGGTCATTTTCAGAAGCAAGGAAGTTTCACCTCTTGGTCACAAGTTAAAACCTGACCCCAGCTGGTATTGGCCTAGGAGGCAGAGTGGTCTAGTGCAGGGTTTCTCAGTCTTTTAGGTTGGTGATGCCTCATTTAAAGTCAAAAATTATTTTCATCACCCCCACCATTCCTTACACTTACTATAAAGGTAAAAATAAACAATGTCTCACTGATAACAATGCTAAGCCTAGGGAACTTATAGATGGATGTGTTTCAAGATGTTGAGAGCGAATACTTGACCTTGAAGGGAAAAGATGTGCAGGGAGTAGGGCAGCAAGTTTTTTTTGCTTTAGATTGTTATAAATTTTTCAACACCTTGCAACATCCCCAGCCCATGTCCCTTGCTTGCCTTTCATGACCCCTTGGGGTTGTGGTCCATTGATTATCTAGTAGTTAGAGCTGGAGACATGGAATTAGGAAACATGGGGTCGATGCCCAGTGGTATCATAGGCTTGCCGTATGACCTTGAGCAAGTTACACTACCACTCCGTGACTCAGTTTCCCATATGTACAAAGAATGTAATAATTGTAAAGCACTTTGAGAGCCTTGGAGGAGAGGTCATATGGAAGCATCACTATCACCTGTCTGTTCTGTGGCTTGCTGTTGGTTGCTTTATCAGAGCACAGGATTTTTATTCTTGTTTCCCTGATGCTGTCACTTTTCAGAAACCTGACCGTCACTGAAAGGTCTCCGCTGCCCCTTCAGCAATGGAAGGCGGTGGGGTCACATTCCAAAGGAGCCAGACCCCATGTCTGCTACTTCTCACAGCTCCCGAGGTGCATTTTGGCGCCTGTGGTAGTTAGCGGGGCCCAAGTCATTAAACACTTCCTCTCCAGTTCTGTTTTACAGGCTGTAGCTCCAGATTGTCCCGCTGCGACAAACGGGCACAGCTGTTTTAAATTGCAGCTCTTCCTCTACGGGTTCCTCAAACAACAGGGATATGGCAGAGCAGCCTCTTGACTTCAATGTGAGGCGGCAGGGAGGGGATGGTACAGGAATGGTGAATGGAGCCCCTCAGAGACTAGCAGCCCGGGCAGAAAGCAGGTGACCAAGGCTGTGGGTCCTGTTCGACATTGGTGGAAGTTGGGAGCACTTGGCATCCCCCGAGGTCAGGCCCTTCCGTAGTAAGATGCTGGTCTCAGGACCGGCTCCAGGGTTTTTGCCGCCCCAAGTGGCGGAAGGAAAAAAAAAAAAGCCGCGATCGCAATTGCGATTGGCAGCACTCCTGCGTCAGCTCCACCACGCCGCTTTCTTCTTCGGCGGGAATTGGGCGTCAGGTGCTTCCCTCCGAGAGGGACCTGCCACCGAATTGCTGCCGAACAGCCCGACGTGCCGCCCCTTTCCCTTGGCCGCCCCAAGCACCTGCTTGCTGGGCTGGTGCCTGGAGCTGGCCCTGACTGGTCTTCAGCGTTTCTTCCGAATCTGCATTGATGCTGCAGAGCGAATGGGCAGCATTTGTGAAAACTCCCTGGTAACGGGGCTTTGTGCTAAGGAGCTAATTTGGGCTAAACTGCCACTAGTAATCTGATTCCAATAGGAATGGAAACCTCCTCCGTCAGACCTGGTGCTGGAGCCGTGTGAAGAGTCAATCCTCCAGGTCTCCCATGGCATCCTGGAAGCAGTGCTGATTCCTGAGCTACTCCCAATAAAACTCCTCACAACCACCTGGACCTCCCCACACCCCACCCCGTCCCATGATGCTGTGCTCCACAGGCCTCGTGGTGACCCCCTCCCCCCGTCTCACCCTGCGACACCACACTCCACGGGCCCCCGGGTGACACCCCCGCTCCCCGTCCCGCCCTGTGACACCACACTCCATGGGCCCCGTGGTGACACCCCCACCCCCTGTGACACCCACTCCACGGGCCCCCTGGTGACCCCCCCGTCCCGCCCTGTGACACCGCACTCCATGGGCCCCGTGGTGACACCCCCACCCCCTGTGACACCGCACTCCACGGGCCCCCTGGTGACACCCCCGCCCCCCGTCCCGCCCTGTGACACCGCACTCCATGGGCCCCCTGGTGACACCCCCACCCCCTGTGACACCGCACTCCATGAGCCCCCTGGTGACCCATCCGCCCTGCCTGGTGATGCTCCATGGGTCTCGTCTCCCCGCGATTTGCCCACACTTCCCAGTGACACTGTGCTTCACAGGCCTCCCTCTGCCCCATATCATGACACCATGCTACAAGGACCTCCCTGTGTCCTTCCCACCTCACGATGCTGAACCCTCCCTCCCCCCCGAGCATCCCCACCCCGCGACACTCCACAGGCCTCCTCGCGCCCTGCCCATCCCATGGCATGACCCAACAAGGCCATCGCTGAGACCTGCCTGCCCCATGACATGACCCCATGCCACACGGGCCTTGCTGTGACTGGCCTGACCCACATCATGATCCATGTCAGGACTGAACGGGCACTTTCCCATCCCCGGAGAGAGGAGAGAACTGAAGGAAAGAAGCAAGAGACTTGCCTGCTGGAGGGGAACGTTTTCTTTGCTGCTGGCTCCCAACAGCCCCGAGCAGAGGAGGTGGCCAGGGTGCTGTGAAGTGCTGTGTTGACACAAGGAGGCAGGGCGGAGCAAAGTCAAGTCCAGTGAAAGGAGCCTGTGGTGAGCAGCTGCAGCAAGGAGGGAGGGTCAGCTTCCCACGGGCGGGGAACATGGCTGTACCAGGCTAGTCACACAGGAATAGCAGCACAACGGGCACAGCCACAACACTAAACTTTACTGTACGCAAAGTGTAGCCTGCCTCCAACATGGCCAAGATGTGCGGCTGGACGCTTCACACAGTGCCGCCGAGTGACTACACGTTGTAAGGCAGTTTAAGCTTCCCATCACATCTCCCCCCTTTGGTCTTTTCTGTATTTTAACTACTTTAAAACTCTAAAACTGTTTTTTATCCCAAACTAACTTTTTGAATTTCAGTACGTGTCTGTGTATTACTCATCCCCGAATCCTACTGGTTCTTTAACTATACAACCACTATTCTTTGCTCTTTGTAGCGGGTATAGTTTCCTGCCTGACACTTGTCTGTAAGTTCCCACAGCACCTACAAAAGCCGTTACATCTTCTTCTGGCCCACAGGTGTTGGAGTGCATCGCGGGGCTCCGTGACACTGTGTCTGCTGTTACCAGATTTTTACCAGGAGTATATTCAGCGATAGGGTTAAATTGCATGAGCCTGTTCAAAAGACATTGGCATCTCACTGATGCTTGATACAGGTCTTTTCCGTTGATAAGGGTTACAAGAGGTTTATGGGCAGTTATCAGTTTAAAGGGACGTAAGCCACGCAGATCTCTGTGGGAGTTCTCACATGCTCATACACGTGCCAAGGCACTCCTTTTCAATCAGTGCATATCGTTTTTCTGCTTCTGTAAGTGTACAAGAGCAGAATCCAGCTGGCTTCAACTCAGATCCATATTACCTGCAACAGTACCCCACCAAGGACATAGCTACTGGCAGTGGCTGTGACCACTGTGTGTGTGTTTGCATTGTAGAACATTGAAACTGGAACAGTTGAGATAATTTATTTTACCCTTTTGCAGGCAATTTCCTGATTTGGCCCCCATAAATGGGATGTATTGCACCTTAATAGTTCATTCAAGGATTTTATCACTGTAGAAAGGTCTTGCAGGTATTAGCCAAAACAATTTACCATCCCCATTAAGCATCTCAGTTTTGGAACAAATGCATTCAATTTCTCTAATTGCTTTTACTTTCTCAGAGCCAAGACTAATTCCATCTTTGTTTATTATCTGCCCCCAAAATTCATTTTGGTGTAGGTGGAAAACACTCTTTTCTTTAGTTAGCTTGAGTCCAGGTTCACTGATTAAGCTCAGACCTTTATTGAGGGTTTTGTCTTGTTTTCCACTGATGACCCATATACTAAAATTTTGTCCATAAAAATGACAGCCCCATTTATGTTCTTTAGCCGCTCTCCCGTCTTTCTTTGGAAAATGTCAGGAATTCTGGTAATCCCGAAACGTAATCTTTGAAAGCACAATCTCCCAAGTTGCGTAATGAATATAGTCAGTGTAGCACTCTCTTAGAAACCACTTGAGGCATCAAGTTTGGAGAATACAGTAGCTCCTGCCATGTCAAGAAGGAAGTCTCCGAGTGCTGGAAGGATATAGTTTTCTCTTGCTACTGATTCAATAAGTCTTTTAAGATCCATACAGGTTCGTATTTTTCCCTATAACAGGTACCATCAGTGCAGATCATGCAGTTGGCTCAGATCTTTTCTCGATTATGTCACTCTTTTCCATTCCCTTTAACACAGGAATTCTGTGGGGCATATGTACGCTGTGTGGTTCATCAGCCTTTCTACTGCAACCCCTTTTAAAAATCCAGTACACCAAATAGTCTATCTCCTTCTTCCATCTTTCTCACTCCACCCATCATGGCAACCACACTGAGACAGGAGACTGTCAGCCTCTGATCACATCCACGGTAACATTAAAGCTTTTGTCTTTGTAGGTTGTTTCTGTGGAAAACTGTCCAGTTCTGCCAAAGTACCTGGGCGCTTATTTAGGACAGTATCTGCTGGTTTCAGCTCTAGGAGAGGTTGAAGGTGATTAGAAGGCCCTTCTGGTATGACTGTTGCATCCACACCTGAATCTATTTTAAAATTAAGTCTTGCCTCAGATATTCAGTTTCACCTCCAGGCTGGCTTTGTGTCATTACCTGTGACTGAGCCCAGAAAAAAGGTCTCTTGACTCTCAGTGCTCACTTCCTGTACTGCCTGTGTGCAGCTGGGTGATGGGGTATGCAGACCCCACACTGGACAACAGGGGGTTAATGAGCTAGTGTGGGCTCAGGTGGTGCTGCCCCATAGCAGGTGTGGAAATGGCAGGTTGGAAGAGGGAGAGCCCCAGCTCAGTTGATGGCAGACCAGGCAGGAGAGCAGACCTTCAGTCCTCAGTTGCTGGAGAGAGGGCAGACGGGAGGCAGAGCTCCCCAGCCGACGGCCCCTTCCTGAGGGGAGGGAGGGAGGGCCAGATGCTGACTCACCTTGAGAGGGAGCCACTGCCTTAGGGCCTTAGACCGATGAGTGTTCTCTGAAGGAAGAGAGCCTTGACCCAGCTTTGGGGATGAACAGCTGTGTTAATTAGTTCGTTAACTACCCAGAAGAGGAGAGACTTTAAAGTGACCTGGCCAAAGGTCCAACTCGCAGGAAGAGGCAGATGATCACAGCACCGGAATGACCATCAGCAGAAAGTACATGATGTGGAGAGAGTTGCTATGCCACGCCCAACCACAAGAAGGTGCCAGTTGTGAGTCAACTCCTTCATGGGCAGACAGGGGCAAAATGTCCAGTTTTTGTGCACTTACGGGATTTGGCTCCTTTGGCTGGACAATCACCTCTTGGATTGTAACTTTTCCCACATCATATGCAGCAATTGTAATAAATCCTCAAAAGCTATGTGGGGTAAGCCTCAGACATTGCCTTTGAGGATTTATTACAATTGCTTTTTACAGCTGTGCTAATCTCCTGTTGTCACTCTGTAAATCATTTCCTCTAGTCTCTCTCTGGCAGCCTCTGGTCTCTATTTTGATTTTTAATCCTCTCCGATTGTCTTGTCATTTCTGTTGCTGTGTGAAGGGTTACATAGAATCATAGGACTGGAAGGGACCTCGAGAGGTCTTCCAGTCCCCTGCACTCATGGCAGGACAAAGTATTATCTAGACTAGTATTATCTAGAAATCTCTCTTCATTTGCAGTTTCTCTGATAGTCTGTTGCTAAAATGCCTGGCACTACTGTCTCTAGTCTGCTCTTCCTTTTTATCCTCAAAATCATAGTCTTCTGCCATGTCATACAAGCCTCCTATAAAAGATTCCACAGCCTCCCCAGTGTTTGGACATGATGGTAGAAAAACACTCGCTCATAAACCACATTAGGCTGAGGTATAAAATGCTCGTCAAACTTAGCCAGCCCCCCAGAGTAAGTGTTCTTGTGGCTCTCCTCTCCAAAGGCCAAGGATTGAAAGATACATTCAGCTTCCCTGCCCATGGTACAGATGAGAGAACTAGCTTTCCCCTCCCCCGTCTCATTGTGGAGTTTAGTTGCAATGCAAAAACGTGTAAAGTGCTCCATCCAGGTGGGCCAGTCGGATGGTCTGTTGAAGCTGAAGCTCTCTGGTGCATGGACCTTTCGCATTTTGACAAAATTCTGCAGTTTCTGTTGTTTATCTTCTGACACCATGTTGTGTTAGTCACACAGACAGAGGCAAAATACATGCTAGTCACAACAGTCTTATTGTAAAAAAAAAAAGTGTAGCCTGCCTCTGTCACTCAGTAAAGATGGGGTGCAGTATGCTTCATATAGCACCACATAGTGACTAAACATTTCCCCAAACCCGAAGAAGAGCTCTGGGATCCTCGAACGCTAGTGCCTTCCATCCACGGAAGTTGGTTCCTCCTGGGCACCGGGGAGAAAAGGAGGCAGATGGCACACTGGGAACACCAGGTCTCTCCCTGTTTTGTACCCAATGTGCATTCTCTTGGACAACCTCTCCCCCCTCCCAGAGACCCAAGAGCAGCAAGGGTCAGTGACACAGCCCCCCAAAACCATCCAGGAAACAACTCAGGCAGACCCTGCAGGAGACATTGGGAGCAGGAGGCACAGAGCAGAACCCTTGGGGGGGATACAGTGAGACACCCCAACAGTCCTGCAAAGCTTGCCTGGCCTGAGCACTCCTGCAACCCTCCCAGAGCTCACATCGCCCCAGAGGGGGAAGGAAGAGGTGGACCATGGAGGGGCAGGAGTTTAGGGCAGTAACTACAGATGGTCCTCATTGGCCGAAGAAGAAAATTCTCATTTTAGGTGAGAAATACTAATGAGCGACACTGTTTTTCCAAGTCATTGACCAATGGCTGTTTGGCAGAAGTATTAGAAATGTGTTTCTTTTTTATTTTAGGAAGGGCTGAGGGGGGAGCAAACTTACTTAGGGAGCCCTGGTTCTTAGCACTCTGAGATGACAAGAAGTGCTTGAGCACAGATACAGTAAGTCTCTGTTCGTGAGCGGGATTGGCTTCATTTCGTTCACTGTGAAGCAGCTGAAAGGCTCTTTGTATGATCCAAAGCTAAGTTTTAACAACGTTTTCCCAAGATACAGTGAGCAGCAGCAAAGAGGTTTGCTTTAAAGGGAGCAGAACATTGTGATGCTGACACGATGCCGACCAAAATGCCAACATCACACTTTGGGAGG
The DNA here is from genome assembly GCF_013100865.1 of Trachemys scripta elegans. Lineage (NCBI taxonomy): Eukaryota > Metazoa > Chordata > Testudines > Emydidae > Trachemys > Trachemys scripta. The sequence continues at coordinate 103,551,022 of NC_048306.1, read as the reverse complement.
TTTCCTTTCATGTACATAGAAAAGTCTGAGAAGTGCTATCGTGTCTTGTGTCCAGTCACCCGGGAAGTTCCACTGCTTCATCCTGTGTTTCTGTGATGCCTGGAAACATTTAAGTTTTAAAAGGAAATGTTGTGGGGCCAGATCCTGAATTCAGTTACACTGGTGTAACGCTGGAGTAACTCCACATTGAAGTTAATGGAGTTACCCCATCTATCTCAGCATGATTGACATTCTGACTAATCAAATGACCCTTTTGCTTTGCTGAAGAGGTTGTCGGAGGAAGGCACTTTTGAACTGTACACCTCACCGGAGACAGGTAGTCTGCAACACCAGTAAAAGCAACTAAGTAAAGATGCAATATTTACTTCAGCTTTCCTGCAAAGGCAGTCGAGCAGGTACCTGTGGGGTAAAACAGCAAGCTCCCCACCTACTGTAACACGATGTGGGACTATACTTGCCTTGTCTTGTTTGCCTGCAATAATTGGAAGCTGTATGCAAATACAGGAGAAATCAGAAGTGCTGACTAATAGCAGTTAATGAAAATGCAAATGTCTCCTCCCTGATAAAGTTGATGATAAGGAGGGAAGGAAATGGTGACCTAGATATCCGCTCTAAGACGCCTGGATTCTCTGGAACCCCGTGGCTGAGCTCAGGTAAATTGAATCCCCCCTTGTAGAGATGTTTGTTTTTTGTTTTGTTTTTCATTCCTCCCCCACCCCCAACAAGACCTTAAAGCCAAGTCCCAAATCCTGCCTGCTTTGCCTGGCAATGACCAGGTACAATTTGGAATTTGGTCTCAAATATAAGTTTTGTTAAAAAAAATACACACAGCAACAAATACAAAATACACACAGCAACAAAACCAAAAATAACCCCAACAAAACTAAGCACATGTAGAATTGTTTCCATTATTCTATTTAAAATTCCTGGGAAAATATTTTCCTTCAAATTTCACGTCAGTGTTTGCAAACTAAATATTGCAACTTTGTGCTATTGCATGAGACCCTGAAAGTAAAATTCACAAGACACTGGTCATAAAGAAAAGTGGAGTTGACCTGTCTTTTCTCATTATTCAGGCTGGAGTAAGCATTTGTTCTGATGTCCTTACCCAGCGTTTCCTCTTCCCATCTTGCTGTGAACCAGGTGTCTGACTGGCTGCCACTTTCCCCCCAGAGATGGCTGCATCTCCCTGACACTTCCATTACTACACCTCCTGATCTCTTTTGTAATAAATGCAAATTGTTATACAGAAGGTTCACTTATCAATGTTTTATACCTTTCCTTTTTTATAGCACTAGACTGTTTGCTCTCAGACTCAGCCAGCGAGGAATTGCCTTTGGCATTGTAGTCTTCATTTGCTTCTGAAAGAGAATGAAAGAATACATTTAAGTAGAATGGGTAGGAATTTGTAGAGTGAGCTATTCAGAGGCGCTGCCTGAAAAGCCATTTACTCTCAAGCCCAGAAAATCTGGACTTGTGTGATCCTTTTGAAAATGTTGGCTCTATTACCCACAGAGCACTGACACCGGTCAGCACTTACATAGCTCTCCGACTGCGGGGCAAACAATAATCAATGCATCCACCTGTGAGGCAGGGAGAAACAGAGTCAGTCTCACTATTTGCTGGGTGGGGAAATTGAGACAGAAATGAGAGGTAAATTCCCAAAGGTTGGACTCGCATTGTGTGATTGCATGGGCTGTCTGGGGGCCATCTCTGCATGCACATTTCCAACAGCCCAAGTCTGTGTCCTTGGCGCGGGGCTGGATTACTGCCGTCCTGTCTGAGCAGGGCATCGCTCTTCTTTCTCTCTTGGGCAGGGTGAGAATGGAGATGGTGCCAAGGAGCTGGAAAGCATTAAATCGGATCGCATGAAAGTGCTGCAGCTAAATGTGTGCAGTGACGAGGAAGTGGCTCAGGCTGTGGAGTTTGTGAAGAACAATCTGAAGGAGCCGGAGAAAGGTAGGGAGTGCGGATAACGTTACAGGCTGGGGGAGCCTGTGCTCTCAGGCCAGTTGCCTTTTTCATTCACTTACGTGAACCCTTGCTAAGGAGGAGTTCCCCCCCCTAGGGGCAGAGTTAAGGTTATCTGAGTGGCATAGTAATGGATCTGAGTGTTGTGTGGGAGGCATTTCCTGGCTTTGGTTTTTTGTCATCATATTCTGGAAGGTGCAGAGGGGAGCTGGACTGTTGCATGGCAGCAGCACAGATAAGTGCTGGCGAGCAGCAGCCACTTCTTACTACGAACGGCCTGGCTTCTGCTGGATTTGAAGAAAGTTCCTGCACAGCAGCACTGCAGGTAACCAGGCTGGCCGTAGGGAATGGAGCTTGAAATAGGACCTCGCTGTACCTCTCCATCTCTCCCCTCTGTATCTGAGCCTGCTTCGGGGAGTTTGTGAGGGTTCTTGGCCACGGTGGGTCCCACTGTGCCTGCTCGACTGTATTCATAGAGCCTGCCTGGCTGCCCACACGGGAGTAAACCAGCCAGCAGCCTCAGACTAGGACTGATGATAAACACCTCACATGTCAGGGTATTGAGCATCTCCCCCACAGCTCTCTGTCCAGAGACATCCTCACAGGAGCACTTGTGGTTTTGCTCCATCCAAGAGGTGGAGTAGGGCCAGGAGTAGTTTTTTCCTTGCTCATGGCAGGTGTTAAGGTGCTGGGCAGATTAAAAGTGTGGCAGAAAGATAGTCCCAACCTTCATTCAAAGTACCCAACAAGGTCCTTAATCCCTACATGAATGATGCTATTAAATATAAGGAAGAAATAACCAGAGGTCAATTCCCACCTCCTCCCCCGAGTATGCTCTCTCTGTGCACAATTCTGTCCTTGGTGCACAACCATTCCACACCCGCCCTGTCTCATCAGATTCCTCTCCACACCTTTTCACACCGCCCCCAAGCTTTTCACGCAGAGCACATTAGCAGCAGCAGCGGCACAGAGCTGTGCTGTACAGAATGACAGCTTGCAAGCAAACAGCACTGTTGTTTCTCAAACAGTGGCAATGCGATAAGTCTGGTTCCTAGCAGGGATGGGCACAGGATCTCTTGTGTACTTCTCCGTCTGATAGGTGGGCAGTCCCTCCTTCGTGGAGATTTATGTAGTCACTCACTGCCATAGGCATGCTCATGGCAGCTCCCTTTCACTGCCTTCTTGTGGCAGAGCCATGGGGGCCTGCTGGGATCAAGACTTCAGGACACCACCATGTCTGGGAGATTGTGGTCCGAGGCCTTTTTTGCTGGCTATAAGCATGGTCTCCGAAACCAGAGGGAGCACACTGCCCTTCTGAAAATTAACGGAGTTATGCCTGGGACAAGACTGAATTCTGCTTGGGAAAGAGTTGGGCCTATGTATACAATGCTAAACACCACACTGTGACTCCTGGTGGCAAGCCCAACACAACGCGAGACAGCTGGGCGAAAGTAACGCGTGCCCATAGAAACAGTGGCTTGCTTCATGCTAAGTTCCAACCCAACCTTCTTGTCAAGACCAGGGGGCACAGAATCAGTGTGTTGCTGTGTCCATCTAGAATCTAAATTTTTACTGAAAATACAGTTCAGAATTTTACTTCTGGGGGAATTCTGCACCACTGCACATGCACAGAATTTATGTCCCCTGCAGATTTCTTTGCTTCCCCGCAGAAAAATGGCTTTCTGAAGGGGAAGCAAACGGAAGCCACAAGAGCGGTTGTGCGACCCTCCCCAGCAGTATGTTTTAGGTGCCCAGGGCAGCTGGCAGAGAAGTAAATCACTGTGGGGCAGGAGGCGGGACTGGGGAAGACCTGGCTGGTGGCTCCGACTTTGCGCTGGGCTCAACTGCTAGTCCCAGCTGGGCTGGGGGAGGACAGGACTTCCTCTTCCCCTGTACGGCATCTGGGGCTGGGTCAGACCCACCCCCAGATTTCTTTCCTGGCTGCAGGAAGCTCTGCAAACTGCCCCCCACCCCGCTTCCTGCACCCATTGCTCCTCAGCTGCAGGGGGGGGGGGATTCCTGTAGAGGGAGCTGCTCCCCCATCCACCCACCGCCTGTGCATCCAGACCCCCTCATACCCAGACCCTCCCGCCGAGCCTCACCCTCCTGATAAGCCCCACTCCCCTTGCACCTGGACCACCCCATTGAGCCACGTGCACCTGGATCCCTACCCCACCGAGCCCCAACCAGCTATACCTGGATCCCCACCCCACTGAACCCCACTTCCCCAGCATCTGAACCCCCTACTGAGCCTCCCACCCAGACCGCCCTGCCGAGCTCTATCCCTCCCACACCCAGCCTCCCCCGCCACTGACCTCCAACCACCTTCACCTGGACCCCCATGCAGAGTCCCATTACCATTACACCCAGACCCCCTCAACAAGCCCCTGTGCATCCAGATCCCTCCCTGCACCCGGATTCCCCCTGAGCTGTCTGCACCCAGATTGCCCCACACAGAACCCTCTCAACCCACACCTGGATCCCCCCACATTAAGCCCCTCCACACTTGGATCCTGCCTTGCTGAGCATGCCTGCCCATGGTGAGGGGCAGGGCCTTGGAGTGTTTCTGGGGCAGGCTGGGTCCTTGCGCTTTGTCAGGGATGGGTGCAGCCTCACCGCTGGGTCCGTGTCCTAGGGGGGGAGCTGCACAGTGAACTCCCACCTCTGTGCAGCCACTGGCCTGTGCTCTCCAGTGCCTTGCTGGAGCCTGCATATTTATTTGACAAATAAAATTTGCAGAATTTTAAAATGTGTGCAGAATTTTAAATTTTTTGGTGCAGAATGGCCTCAGGGGTAGAATTTGTTGCAAAACACACAAAAAGCACATCATTCCAGACGGAGTGTCTGGGCTCTGAGATGCTAAACTCTTTGGGGTGGGAAGTGTCTCTCTTTCTCTTTGGTCTTGGGCCGCACCCACCAGTGTTGACGCTAAACAAATAATAATGATAATGCTCTTTAAACATGTGGTTGTGCTGCATGCATCATATGTGCCAGATGACTATCAGAGTTCTGTTACAGACTACTGTGATATGATTGACTAATGATGGAATCTCATAAAGGATTAACTGCTTTAATTAGCTTTTTAATAAGTGGTCCTAAATGTACTAAATGTATTATACAAGCTCTAGTTACAGAGAGACCTGTTCCAGGCCATGGCAGGGAGCCAGGTGCCAAAGCTCTGCTGTAAGCCCCGTTCCCTCTCTGGCCTTGGGGAGGTCACTGACAAACACATTCAATACAAGTCTCTGCCGAACTCTCTGACTTCAGTGAAATTACACCAGGGATTAATCAGGCACTCTGTGTCCTAGTACCGTAGTATTCTTATCATTATTTATTATCTGTGCGTGGTGTCGCCACACAGACCATCATCAGGATCGGTGCCTCAGTTTGCTGGGTGCTGGTCAAACATATAATTATAAAGATAGTCTCTGCCCCAAGGAATTTACAGTCTACAATAAGGACAGCGTTTGACAGGTGGGTGTGTAACACAGGGAGAGTGTGTCTGGGGGATGGGAGCAGCGTGTGTAGCAGAAATAGGGACACAGCGTTGCCTGTATTTAGCTATATGTATAATTTACAGTCTTCAATTTAAAATAATCATATGTACACAGACACCAGAATAAATGAACACAAGGTTTCAGTGGCTCTTCCAACAGGCCGCCTGCCTACCTGTTACCCGTATCTAGCTAGCTGAGGCCATCACCGTAGAAACGGGACTTGAGAAGTGATTTGAAAGAGGGTGAATGAACTGAATTGGAGAGAGCATTCTAGGTATAAGGAGCAGCATGGGAGAAGGTGCTCAAAGAGGCAAGAGGCATTGGAGTCTGCTACGGTTGGCTGGGCAGAGGGGCCTGTTCATGATGTGGTAGGACAGGTGAGCAGATAAGTATAATGGGGACCCTGATTATGAGTGGGCCATACCACAACAGAAATAATAAATAGATGATTAAATAACTGGTCAGATTTTTGCAATGTCTGATCCTTGTTTTCCTACTGTTTGCTCTGTCATTATCATTGGTTATTGATTGCCTAGCGCCATATGGATATAAACAGGACTTTCAAAGAAAGACAGAGTCCTTACTCCGAAGAACGTAAAATCTAAGGGCTCAGTCCTGCAGACACTGCTGGAGGCGCCTGTCTTTAGTGCAAACTAACGAGGTTCTGCTGTAGTAAGGATTGAAAGTAGCCGAATTGTGGGCTGGTTATGAGTTGCTGCCCTCTGCAAACACAAGAGAAAGAACTTGGATGGTAGAATCCTGCAGCGGTGCCATGGTGAAATCAGGACTTTCAAAAGTGGCCTCTGATGTTTCGGGTGCCCATCTTGAGCCCGTTTAGCACCCTCATTCCCCCAGAAGTCAGCGGGACCCATGGGTGCTGAGCCCCTCTGGAAATCAGACCCCAGGTTAGGCTCCCCAAATCAAGTGTTATCCTTCATCTTCTTTGGCTTGAGGAAGACACTGTACCACTGCTAGAGAGGCAGCAACTCCAGGGGAGCTTTCTTCCCTTGTTTGTGCTCTTCAGCCAAACACCAGCCAGAGTGGACCATGGTTAGTGGGACAGATACAGCCCCATCCTGCATGTCTGTCTGTCCCAGCCTCAGGAGAACCAACGACCTGACAGCAAGCAACAGTCCTCCTGTTTGAGGTTCAGGTGCTGGCCCCTCACTAACTTCTCTGGTGCTTTGAGCCAATGCCTTGATGCTCTTCTGTCTCACCTGTTTGGGAATGTAAAATGTTAACCAGTTAACTGATAAGCATTAGTCTTACTAGTTAACCTGCCGTAACTGTTAACCCACGCGCAGTCTGGAGCAGCCTCAGCCATGCTGGCTGGCCGGCCCTTTAATTAGTTAACCATTTAAACAAAATATTTTTAATCATTTAAACGATTAACTTTTAAAACAATATTTACATTCCTACTTCTGTTACTCCCATGTTACCTTAGGCCACTGTGGTTCCTCTCTTTGTTGGTGTATTTCACTGTCCTAGATGAAAATGTCCTGTTTTTGCCAGTGGATTGTTTTACCCTGAGAGAAGATAAAATCCCAGAAGAGCTGTTTCTCCCTGAGGGACCCCCCCACTTAAACCCTTTAACTCTCTTGTTTATTGGCAGGGCTCTGGGGCTTGGTGAATAACGCTGGAGTATCAGCCTTCGGAGAGGTGGAATTCACAAGCATGGACAAGTACAAGGAGGTGGCAGATGTCAACTTGTGGGGAACTGTCAGAGTGACCAAGGCTTTCCTGCCCCTTGTTCGCAGAGCTAAAGGTACAGATGGCCTCTGGCATGGCCGCAGTCAGAAGCTTTGCAAAGCAACAGGGAAAAGCCACTAAAAACATCTCACGTTCCGCCTTCAATGACACCTATGCAAGCACAGCGAAGCCCCTGAGGCTGTACAGGCATGAGGGAGGGCAGGATTTGGCCTGTAATATGAGCACTTTGCAGCTCTATAGCAAGTCACCTTGTGTAACTCCTGTCACTGAGGGGACCCGAGCTATAGCGAGGACGGTAAATGAGGTTATAACAATATCTATGCTCAGAGCCATTTTAGACGCTTCCCGAACAGCCAGCCCAGCTAAACATGCCCGTGAGGTAATAGAGATGAGGAAATCTGAAGGCAGGCAGCAATAGGCCGATGCAAGCCCAGCCTCCTGCGCTGGGAAGGGAGAGACAGACACACAAGAGGGGACACTGAGATGTTTTTTCCAGATATCATTTATATTGTGTGCTGCTAAATATATCCCAGCTGCACTATAATAAGTAACTGCCCAGCCAAGATTATATGTTGTTATTCCTGTTCCGTTGTCATGACGAGGGTGCAGGGTGTGAACAATAGGGTAGGAACCAAGTGTGCCACTCTGCTCCATGTGACTCTAACATTTCAAGCCCCAAAGCTTGGCCGGCCCCTTAAAACTCCTTATGACTGCAATAGCTGAGAGGATTTTCAGGGTCAGTTCAGCGACCGTAGCAGAACCTGCGGCTGCAGGCTCCCCAGTGCACTGCCCCCTGCCCCCCCGGGAGCTGGATGACATGCTAGAGGAGGGTTACTGTTCCTGCTCCCAGCCCTGCTGGAGTACTCACCACTTTACGCTGGCAGAGCACTGTGGTGAGGACAGCATGAGCTGTCCCTGGGGGATCAGAACGTCTCCCCTTTCTCACAGCTGCAGCAGGGTCACAATCACAGCTCCCTCCTCTCCTGTTTAACAAGAAAGCTCCATCCCTCTCCCATCACTCCCTACACGCTCACCCGCCAGTTCCGGACACAGACCGCTATGTGAATGGCCTGCAGAGAAACCTCCCCTGCACTGGCATAGGGGCGGGGGGCAGGGGGAGAAGGCCACCCAGAGGGTCCTGGGGCTCCCAGCTTTGGGCCCCAAATGCTCCTGAGCCAGGCCTGTCTATACTACCCAGAAATGAGGATAATCTGCAGCTCTTTGGTGAGTTTATGGAACGGATGGAGTGGCCGTGGCCATTGGAAATCCCCATCCATGTGCCCACAACAAACATGGCTGCCTCAGCTTCTGCCCCTGCTCCTCCTTGGCTAATCCCCAGCTAGCAAATACAACGTGAGTACCAGTGGAATTATTCCTGGTGTGGCGGTGGAAAGGGGCAAGGTCTTCCAGGCACAGGGAGGAGGGGACGTAGATTGAGAAGATGACCGGTAATGAGATTAACCATGTTTGTGTTGGGGACCCCTGACGACAGCGTGATTTCTGGACGTCAGTCAGCATCCAGGGCTGAGGGAGAGGATGTGTCAGTAGCATGAGGATGAAAGGAGGGTGCTTGCTGCCATGTCCTGACTGAAGAGCCCCTTGTCCTCCAGCACAGAGTTTATGTTGCCTGGAGATTATTCCCTGAACAGGTTATCCTGTCACCAGTCTATTCAGGCGTCCATCCTGCCCAGCCCAGAACAGAGGCTACCAATTTCCTTTTCCTGTCTCTGTCCATTCCAGGTCGTGTGGTGAACATCACCAGCATGTTAGGGCGGATGGCCAGCCCTTCCCGCTCCTCCTATTGCATTTCCAAGTTTGGCGTGGCAGCCTTCTCCGACTGCCTCCGGCAGGAAATGTACCGCTGGGGAGTCCGCGTTATCCTCATTGAGCCCAGCAACTTTGTAGCTGCTACTGGCATTCTGACGCCTGAGATCATCGAAGCCCAAGCAAAGGAGCTGTGGAGAGGAGCCAACAAAACTGTCCAGGAAGACTATGGGAAACCCTATTTCACACGCCAGATAACCCTGATGAAGTCCTTCATTAACAGCGGCCTGAAGGACATGTCCCTCGTCCTGAACGACATCACGCTTGCGCTCACTTCCAAGTACCCTTACACCCGGTACAATCCCATGGAGGCCCACTGGTGGCTGAGGCTGCACATCGTCACTCACCTGCCCACCGCAGTTGCGGACTGGCTGTATATTTACTGAGCCACACCTTAAATAACTGGCCTGACAGCACCCACTCACTGTATGTATTCGGATCTTAAAACTCATCAGCGGTAGCTAGAGACGGGCGGGCTCTGGAACACCACGTCTCTCTGCACCAGGCAGTTTGGGCAGGATTGGGGCTTCGGCCCATGTCTGTGTTGTGGAACACTGAGGAAAGACTGGGTCTGGCCCCTTTCTAGTCCTCACTCCCTGCTGTTCCAAGGGCATGTTCCACTGGGCTGTGGAGGAGGCAGGGGAAGGGTTGTTATAATGGGGCAAATCTGTTCCTGGTGTAATGAGGCCAGTGAGCTCCCCCGGGATGGATCTTGCCAAGGGCACCGGTGGTGGTGATGCTAGTAGATGTCTCAAATAAAAGAGCTAAAATGGGAAACAAAAGCAGCGTTTTCCATTAGATCAGAAATAGGTCAGTCACAGCGTCTCTGCTCCCCGTCCTCGTGATATTGCTGAGTCACACGGCTCCACAGCCGTCTCTAAGGAAAACAGCAGCATGACCTCTAAATGGCTTAATTATGCAGGCTCAGGCTAGGAAAAAACTAGATGGCTCCGCACGTGCAAACTCTCAGTAGAGAGAGGCCGTCCTCTCCAGGCACCGTAACCAGGGAGCAGATGGAGCCGCTGCTAGAGCCAGGGCCCAGACATGGGCTGGGAGGGAGCACGTCTAAAGGGGGTTGGAACCGTCCCTGGCTCTCTCATTGGCTGCTGGAGCAACAGGGCCTAAGACCGGGGCTTAGCCAGCCCTAGAAATGACCCTTCGTGGGCAGACTTTCACCTCTGGAAGACAAACAGGCACTTGGCTTCTGGTCCAGTTTTGGAATAAAACCACATTGGGGCTGCCCCAGCAGTTGCTCCTGTCGCTCCACCCCCAGAGACACCAGTTGTTCCTACTGAGAATCTCCTGCCCAGATCCACTGCCCTGGGGAAGGGCCAGGCAGATTGTCATATCCCGTCCAGAGTTCATGGAGCCTGCCATACCTTGGCTCACTGGAGCCCATGGAGAAAGCCAGGCTGAGCCAGCCAGCAGCATGGAGATGTATGGGTTAATAACCCCTGTCAGGGGCTTGAGCATCTCAGCTGTGTGCCTGGCTGAGGGAAGGCTCTCAGTGCAGCCGGGCCTCCTTAGTGCTCACTAGAGGGCTGGGCGAGGACCCTCAGAGGGAGAAGCAACCGTTTGCTGATCAGAAGTCAGGACAGGGCTCTCTGGAGCTGGGTGGTGCTTCCTGGGAGCTTGGCTGGCTGTTTGGTGTTGGGGTCGTTAACTCTGTGAAGGGCTGTAGCCAGGGACTGTGCCATTCAGGTCTGTTGATTAAACAAGAACCCCTGTAGGAAACAGCAGAGAGGGATTATTGTTGTTGCTTAATCCAGGGCGTCCTGTGAGCACTTCCTGGTCATGCAGCCTCCAGCCCTGCTGTTGTCCTGGACCCCCTCTGGGTTGAGAGGGAGGAGATGCCACGATCACTGGGTGCTCAATGCCCTGGGGAGAGTGAGTTGGGGCAGGGGAGGTTCCGTCCAGCTCCTAGTGGGTGGGTGTCCCCAGCACAAATAGCATCTTTGACCCTGCCTACCCTGCCTTCTCAACAACCCCCAGACACTCACACTGAATAAGAACCATCCCCACAGGAGACTGAAATGCCTGTATAGTCTGAGTACAAAGCCCTGAGTGGATGCTGCCAGGGGCATCATTTCTTTCCTTTTATTAATATTTCACAATGAAATGGCAATATGACAATAAGTGTCTCCTCAGAAACCTTCCTAGTATCTCTGCAGCTAATGAGAATAGATGTGTCTGGTGGCTCGGGGATGGGGCCTGTTGTTCGTAGTATTGGGGTGCTTTGTCTTTGCTAGTGCTGGAGTTGCTCAGCACCTCACCCCTTCTCTAAGGAGTGACTGTTTGTAAGACCACGATCTGACTCCCAGCACTGCTGGCAGGTTGGGGATCGATCATCCAACTTCAGCCCAGGGATACAACACACGCCCCCTGCTGCTGCTGTTTGTTCTGTTTCAAACTGATATGAGAGAAAAGTGAATTTCAAACCAGTTTGTCGCTCATCCCGACCCTGCCCTCCTATGTGAGTTACAGCATTTTATAGGTCACAGACTGTACCTGTGGCTGGAGTCTGACTCCAGCTGTAAATGCTATTTGATGTCGCAAAACCTCTTGAGAGTAAGGGAGGCTTCACGTGGAGCTTGTGTGGAGAGGGCATGTGTTATAAATAAGGATTGGAAACGCTGGGCTGTAGGGGTATTTTCCATTGCAGATCACAAGTGTACAGAGAATGTCAGGGATGCAGGATGCCTGTTACTGGAAAAGATAAGATACCCTGGTGTTAAGCTACAGCACTGCACAGCTGCTGTCCTCTGTATCCTTTGTGTCACCTGCACTGTGAAATTCTGGGAACACTAAGTACCACTTGATTACACAGAAGGGAAAATAAAGGAGATTTATAGAGAACCTGGTTTTCCCAATACTCGTATTTTTTGCATTTTCTCTTTTTTTCTCTGTGGGCTCTGTCACAGATCAGGGCGTCTCTGGTCCAGCACAGCAATTGCTCTCAAGCTCCCGGCTCCTCAGCCGTCACCTCTCTTAGGTGGAGACCTGTGTCTCTCTCCCTACTGAGCGGCACAGCTCCCTGCCTCCACTGTGACTTCCCCAGCCGTCAGACTGCCTGAGCCCCCTGCTTTGCCTTCCCCTCAGAGGCTCTCAACAGCGTAATTATCCATAGGGGTAAGGTACTGCGCAGCCCTTTGTAAGCAAGGGCGTACTTGAGGTGAAAGCAGGACAAAGAAAACACTGAAAACAATAAAAGAACTACACGCATGCTGAAGAGCTTACTCGTGATCACCCCAGCACCGGCTCCGGTAGGAACCAGTCCTTTGAATCCCACACCGGGGTCTTCCTGTGGGGACAGGTTCAGAACAAGCACCTCCATGAGTCCCTTCACCCCTGCTCAGAAAGGAGTGGGGCCCCTCCCTTGGCTAGACGGGCCTGTCCAGGTGCTGGATCAGAAAGCAGGCCTTGAGTCACTTTAGATGCAGGCTATTAACCAACAAATAAAGGACCTTTGGATAATCTAGAGAATCCAGTTGGAACCAGTTCCGTGAGCCTTTTCAGGCAGTGTTGCCTGGCAGGAGTTGTTACAACATGAGTGAATTTGCCCTCCACTGTTCTTAGTTCCTGGAGACCTGCAGACTCCCTCCCCTGTGGAATTACAGACAGCCCCTGGCCCACAATGACACGCACATTTAACTCTATAAGGTTTGTCCATGATATTGCCTGCTCTATCACAGGCTTGATCCTGCAGCACTTACTTCCCTGAGTAGCCCCATTGGAGTAAAGGGACTCAGGTAAGTAAGGGCTCCAGGATTGAGCTCCATGTGGCTTTTAAAATCGTAGGAGTTCATGTTCTGTCATTGAAACGGACCTGCCCTCTATGGTGCCAATAGGGAGGGAAGGAGGAAGAGGTATGTAGCCTACACTGGTACCGTGGTACCACCCTCCTATGCACTGTACAAATGCTGCTGTATGCTAGCACCATTGAGGCTCTTGACAGACCCCCTGACGCGTGGCTGCGAACACCAGAGCAGGTCAGCGTCCATCAGTCGAGGCCCGCGGTTCACAGGCTCCCCAGCCAATTCAGCTCATTATTGTTTGGTTTAGTGGTGTTACGGTTGCCCCTGATGGCCACATTCAAGATCTGAGCCCTATTGCGGTGGGTGCTATGCTGTGCAGATGTAAGGTCCCCAGCCCCACAGAGCTTAGGATCTGCAGAGGCCAGACAGACAAAATAAGGATTATTATCTCCATGTTATGGATAGAGGCAAAAGGGGTGGCTTTCTGAGTCTTTTATCCACATCCAGGCTGGGCTTGGGAATCATTTCTTGTTGGTGGAACGTGTTTAATTTTTGTGATAGCAAGCGAACGTTCTGCCCGGCCTCCCTGTCTCTGCTCGGGCTCTGATGGTGGGGTTGTGGCTGATCACTAAGCGGCAGCTCCATCAGTGTGCAAGGAAGCTCAGCGACTCAAACAGCAGCTTTATGTTATATTTTCCATGGAGGGTTGCCAACTTTCTAATCACACAAAACCGAACACCCCTGCCCTGCCCCCTGCCCCTCCCCTTCTCTGAGGCCCCGCCCCCACTTGCTCCACCCCCCACCGTCACTCGCTCTTCCCCACACTCACTCATTTTCACAGGCAGGGGCAGGGGATTGGGGTGCAAGAGCGGGTATGGGCTCTGGGCTGGGGGTGCAGGCTTGGATGGGGCTGGGGATGAGGGATTTGGAGTGTGGGGGGGTGAGGGCTCCGGCTGGGGGTATGGGCTCTGGGGTGGGCCCGGGGATGAGGGGCAGGAGGTTGGGATGTGGGGGCCCAGTGGCGCTTACCATAGCTCTGAGGAAGTGGCCACCAGGTCCCTGCGGCCTCTAGGCGCATAGGTGACCAGGTGGCTCTGCGCGATGTGCTCTGCCTTCGTGTCCGCAGGCACCACCGCCCGCAACTCCCATTGGTTGCGGTTCCCAGCCAATGGGAGTTGCAGAGCCGGCACTTGGGGCAGGGGCAGTGCTCAGAGCCTCCCAGTCCCTGGCCATCCCAGCACCTAGGGGCCACAGGAACCTGGCGGTTGCTTTCCAGGAGCAGCACAGAGCAAGGCCAGGTAGGGAGAACATTTACGGGCACCGAAGACGACCAGGAGCACCCAAGACTCACTGCCGGACCGGAGCTGCCAGGGTAGCTTTTCGACCGGGCGTTCTGGTTGAAAACCGGATGCCTGGTAACCCTATTTCCATGGTGCAATTTTCTCAGAGCCATGCCGTTCAGGCTGACCAATGGTGCGTTTACAGCACTGCTCATTGGCTTAGCGTTCTGCAGACAATGACACGCACACAGAGCTGCCAGGCCAGATAGAATTATCCCCTTTTCACAGATGGAGAATTGAAACTCAAAGGGTACGTGACTTGCCCAAGGTGGCAGCGGGTGCTGGTGTCACTGCCGGGATTAGAACTCAGGAACTTCTGGGTCCCCAGCCTGTCCTTGGACTGCTGCTGCATGCCTCTTCTCTGCCCCTTTAAGAACGCTCAGATGAGCTGTCAATCACCAGTATCACTTCCTGTTGGGGTGAAAGCGCTGTGCAGACAAACTCCCACCACTGAAAGGTGCAAACCTGCGGTTCTGGAATAGCAAGTATCAGATAAATACTTCTTTATTAACAAAGGCGGGAGTTACGTGAACTGTGAGCAGGCAGGGGACGGCCAAGCTGGCCCAAGTGCTCCTTTCCAGCGCTGGGTTCAGGATTCTGTTGGTTAGGGTTACCATATTTCAACAATCAAAAAAGAGGACGGGAGGAGCCCTGCCCTAGCCCCGCCCCCATCCTGCCCTAGCTCCGCCCTTGCCCCTTCCACTCCCTCCCCCCTCAGAACCCCCAATCCTCCCCATGCTCCTTGTCCCCTGACTGCCCCCTCCTGGGACCCCTGCCCCTAATTGCCCCCCAGGACTCCACCCCCTACCTAAGCCTCCCTGCCTCTTGTCCCCTGACTGCCCCCTCCTGAGACCCTCCCCCCATCCTAACTGGCCCCCTAGGACCCTACCCCCTACCTGTCCCCTGACTGCCCCAACCCTTATCCACACCCCCACCCCCAGACAGACCCCCAGGACTCCCACGCCCCATCCAACCACTCCCCACTCCCTGATAGCCCCCCCCCCCGACCCCCCCACCCACCCAACCCCCCCCCCCCCCCCCCCCCCCACCCCCCCCCCCCCCCCCCCCCCCCCCCCCACCCCCGACCCCCCCCCCCCCCCCCCCCCCCCCCCCCCCCCCCCCCCCCCCCCCCCCCCCCCCCCCCCCCCCCCCCCCCCCCCCCCCCCCCCCCCCCCCCCCCCC